>NW_026969034.1:0-57146 GCF_028390025.1 Pseudophryne corroboree
TGTAATGATGTGGGACAGGTATGTGGAGGTGTAATGATGTGGGACAGGTATGGAGAGGTGTAATGATGTTGGACAGGTATGTGGAGGTGTAAATTATGTGGGACAGGTATGTGGAGGTGTAATGATGTAGGACAAGTATGTAGAGGTGTAATGATGTGGGACAGGCATGTAGAGGTGTAATGATGTGGGACAGGTATGTAGAGGTGTAATGATGTGGGACAGGTATGTGGAGGTGTAGTGATCTAGGACAGGTATGTAGAGGTGTAATGATGTGGGACAGGCATGTAGAGGTGTAATGATGTGGGACAGGTATGTAGAGGTGTAATGATGTGGGACAGGAATGTAGAGGTGTAATGATGTGGGACAGGCATGTAGAGGTGTAATTATGTAGGACAGGTATGTAGAGGTGTAATGATGTAGGACAGGTATGTAGAGGTGTAATGATGTGGGACAGGTATGTGGGGGTGTAATGATGTAGGACAGGTATGTAGAGGTGTAATGATGTAGGACAGGTATGTAGAGGTGTAATGATGGGGGACAGGTATGTAGAGGTGTAATGATGTTGTACAGGTATGTAGAGGTTTAACGATGTTGGACAGGTATGTAGGGGTGTAATGATGTAGGACAGATATATAGAGGTGTATTGATGTAGGACAGATATATAGAGGTGTAATAATTTAGGACAGGTATGTAGAGGTGTAATGATGTGGGACAGGTATGTATAGGTGTAATGATGGGGGACAGGTATGTAGAGGTGTAATTATGTGGGACAGGTATGTGGAGGTGTAATGATGTGGGACAGGTATGTGGAGGTTTAATGATGTTGGACAGGTATGTAGAGGTGTAATGATGTGGGACAGGTATGTGGAGGTGTAATGATGTGGGACAGGTATGTGGAGGTGTAATGATGTGGGACAGGTATGTAGATGTGTAATGATGGGGGACAGGTATGTAGAGGTGTAATGATGTGGGACAGGTATGTGGAGGTTTAATGATGTAGGACAGGTATGTAGAGGTGTAATGATGTGGGACAGGTATGTGAAGGTGTAATGATGTGGTACAGGTATGTGGAGGTGTAATGATGTAGGACAGGTATGTAGAGGTGTAATGATGTAGTACAGGTATGTAGTGGTGTAACGATGTTGGACAGGTATGTAGGGGTGTAATGATGTAGGACAGATATATAGAGGTGTAATGATGTAGGACAGATATATAGAGGTGTAATGATGTAGGACAGGTATGTAGAGGTGTAATGATGTGGGACAGGTATGTAGAGGTGTAATGATGGGGAACAGGTATGTAGAGGTGTAATGATGTGGGACAGGTGTGTAGAGGTGTAATGATGTGGGACAGGAATGTAGAGGTGTAATGATGGGGGACAGGTATGCAGAGGTGTAATGATGTGGGACAGGTATGTGGAGGTGTAATGATGTAGTACAGGTATGTAGAGGTGTAATGATGGGGGACAGGTATGTAGAGGTGTAATGATGGGGGACAGGTATGTAGAGGTGTAATGATTTGGGACAGGTATGTAGAGGTGTAATGATGTGGGACAAGTTAGTGGAGGTGTAATGATGTGGGACAGGTATGTAGAGGTGTAATGAAGGAGGACAGGTATGTAGAGGTGTTATGATGTTGGACAGGTATGTGGAGGTGTAATGATGGGGGACAGGTATGTAGAGGTGTAATCATGTGGGACAGGTATGATGAGGTGTAATGATGTAGGACAGGTATGTAGAGGTGTAATGATGTAGGACAGGTATGTAGAGGTGTAATGATGGGGGACAGGTATGTAGAGGTGTAATGATGGGGGACAGGTATGTAGAGGTGTAATGATTTGGGACAGGTATGTAGAGGTGTAATGATGTGGGACAAGTTAGTGGAGGTGTAATGATGTAGGACAGGTATGTAGAGGTGTAATGATGTAGTACAGGTATGTAGTGGTGTAACGATGTTGGACAGGTATGTAGGGGTGTAATGATGTAGGACAGATATATAGAGGTGTAACGATGTTGGACAGGTATGTAGGGGTGTAATGATGTAGGACAGATATATAGAGGTGTAATGATGTGGGACAGGTATGTAGAGGTGTAATGATGGGGGACAGGTATGTAGAGGTGTAATGATGTGGGACAGGTATGTGGAGGTGTAATGATGTGGGACAGGTATGTGGAGGTTTAATGATGTTGGACAGGTATGTAGAGGTGTAATGATGTGGGACAGGTATGTGGAGGTGTAATGATGTGGGACAGGTATGTGGAGGTGTAATGATGTAGGACAGGTATGTAGAGGTGTAATGATGTAGGACAGGTATGTAGAGGTGTAATGATGGGGGACAGGTATGTAGAGGTGTAATGATGGGGGACAGGTATGTAGAGGTGTAATGATTTGGGACAGGTATGTAGAGGTGTAATGATGTGGGACAAGTTAGTGGAGGTGTAATGATGTGGGACAGGTATGTAGAGGTGTAATGAAGGAGGACAGGTATGTAGAGGTGTTATGATGTTGGACAGGTATGTGGAGGTGTAATGATGGGGGACAGGTATGTAGAGGTGTAATCATGTGGGACAGGTATGATGAGGTGTAATGATGGGGGACAGGTATGTGGAGGTGTAATGATGTGGGACAGGAATGTAGAGGTGTAATGATGTGGGACAGGTATGTAGAGGTGTAATGATGTTGGACAGGTATGTGGAGGTGTAATGATGTGGGACAGGTATGTGGAGGTGTAATGATGTGGGACAGGTATGGAGAGGTGTAATGATGTGGGACAGGTATGTGGAGGTGTAATTATGTGGGACAGGTATGTGGAGGTTTAATGATGTTGGACAGGTATGTAGAGGTGTAATGATGTGGGATAGGTATGTGGAGGTGTAATGATGTGGGACAGGTATGTGGAGGTGTAATGATGTGGGACAGGTATGTAGATGTGTAATGATGGGGGACAGGTATGTAGAGGTGTAATGATGTGGGACAGGTATGTGGAGGTTTAATGATGTAGGACAGGTATGTAGAGGTGTAATGATGTGGGACAGGTATGTGGAGGTGTAATGATGTGGTACAGGTATGTGGAGGTGTAATGATGTAGGACAGGTATGTAGAGGTGTAATGATGTAGTACAGGTATGTAGTGGTGTAACGATGTTGGACAGGTATGTAGGGGTGTAATGATGTAGGACAGATATATAGAGGTGTAATGATGTAGGACAGATATATAGAGGTGTAATGATGTAGGACAGGTATGTAGAGGTGTAATGATGTGGGACAGGTATGTAGAGGTGTAATGATGTGGGACAGGTATGTGGAGGTGTAATGATGTGGGACAGGTATGTGGAGGTGTAATGATGTAGGACAGGTATGTAGAGGTGTAATGATGTTGGATAGGTATGTGGAGGTGTAATGATGGGGGACAGGTATGTAGAGGTGTAATCATGTGGGACAGGAATGATTAGGTGTAATGATGGGGGACAGGTATGTGGAGGTGTAATGATGTGTGACAGGTAAGTGGAGGTGTAATGATGTTGGACATGTATGTGGAGGTGTAATGATGTGGGACAGGTATGTAGAGGTGTAATGATGTGGGACAGGTATGTGGAGGTGTAATGATGTGGGACAGGTATGTGGAGGTGTAATGATGTGGGACAGGTATGGATAGGTGTATTGATGTGGGACAGGTATGTGGAGGTGTAATGATGTGGGACAGGTATGTGGAGGTGTAATGATGTAGGACAGGTATGTAGAGGTGTAATGATGTGGGACAGGTATGTGGAGGTGTAATGATGTTGTACAGTTATGTGGAGGTGTAATGATGTGGGACAGGTATGTGGAGGTGTAATGATGTGGGAAGGTATGGAGAGGTGTAATGATGTGGGACAGGTATGTGGAGGTGTAATGATGTGGGACAGGTATGTGGAGGTGTAATGATGTAGGACAGGTATGTAGAGGTGTAAATAATGTAGGACAGGTATGTAGAGGTGTAAATGATGTAGGACAGGTATGTAGAGGTGTAATGATGGGGAACAGGTATGGAGAGGTGTAATGATGTTGGACAGGTATGTGGAGGTGTAATGATGTGTGACAGGTAAGTGGCGGTGTAATGATGTGTGACAGGTATGTGGAGGTGTAATGATGTGGGACAGGTATGGAGAGGTGTAATGATGTTGGACAGGTATGTGGAGGTGTAAATTATGTGGGACAGGCATGTGGAGGTGTAATGAATTGGGACAGGTATGTAGAGGTGTAAATTATGTGGGACAGGTATGTGGAGGTGTAAATGATGTAGGACAGGTATGTAGAGGTGTAGTGATGTGGGACAGGTATGTAGAGGTGTAATGATGTGGGACAGGTATGTAGAGGTGTAATGATGTGGGACAGGTATGGTGAGGTGTAATGATGTGGGACAGGTATGTAGAGGTGTAGTGATGTGGGACAGGTATGTAGAGGTGTAGTGATGTGGGACAGGTATGTAGAGGTGTATTGATGTGGGACAGGTATGTAGAGGTGTAATGATGTGGGACAGGTATGGTGAGGTGTAATGATGTGGGACAGGAATGTAGAGGTGTAATGATGTGGGACAGGTATGGTGAGGTGTAATGATGTGGGACAGGTGTTTAGAGGTGTAATGATGTGGGACAGGTATGTAGAGGTGTAAATGATTTAGGACAGGTATGTAGAGGTGTAGTGATGTGGGACAGGTATGTAGAGGTGTAATGATGTGGGACAGGTATGTAGAGGTGTAATGATGTGGGACAGGTATGGTGAGGTGTAATGATGTGGGACAGGTATGTAGAGGTGTAATGATGTGGGACAGGTATGTAGAGGTGTAAATGATGTAGGACAGGTATGTAGAGGTGTAATGATGTTGGACAGGTATGTAGAGGTGTAAATTATGTAGGACAGGTATGTAGAGGTGTAATGATGTAGGACAGGTATGTAGAGGTGTAATGATGTAGGACAGGTATGTAGAGGTGTAATGATGTAGGACAGGTATGTAGAGGTGTAATGATGTTGGACAGGTATGTAGAGGTGTAATGATGTAGGACAGGTATGTAGAGGTGTAATGATGTGGGACTGGTATGTAGAGGTGTAATGATGGGGGACAGGTATGTAGAGGTGTAATGATTTGGGACAGGTATGTAGAGGTGTAATGATGTGGGACAAGTTAGTGGAGGTGTAATGATGTGGGACAGGTATGTAGAGGTGTAATGAAGGAGGACAGGTATGTAGAGGTGTTATGCTGTTGGACAGGTATGTGGAGGTGTAATGATGGGGGACAGGTATGTAGAGGTGTTATCATGTGGGACAGGTATGATGAGGTGTAATGATGGGGGACAGGTATGTGGAGGTGTAATGATGTGGGACAGGAATGTAGAGGTGTAATGATGTGGGACAGGTATGATGAGGTGTAATGATGGGGTACAGGTATGTGGAGGTGTAATGATGTGTGACAGGTAAGTGGAGGTGTAATGATGTTGGACAGGTATGTGGAGGTGTAATGATGTGGGACAGGTATGTAGAGGTGTAATGATGTGGGACAGGTATGTGGAGGTGTAATGATGTGGGACAGGTATGTGAAGGTGTAATGATGTGGGACAGGTATGGAGAGGTGTATTGATGTGGGACAGGTATGTGGAGGTGAAATGATGTGGGACAGGTATGTGGAGGTGTAATGATGTAGGACAGGTATGTAGAGGTGTAATGATGTGGGACAGGTATGTGGAGGTGTAATGATGTTGTACAGGTATGTGGAGGTGTAATGATGTGGGACAGGTATGTGGAGGTGTAATGATGTGGGAAGGTATGGAGAGGTGTAATGATGTGGGACAGGTATGTGGAGGTGTAATGATGTGGGACAGGTATGTGGAGGTGTAATGATGTAGGACAGGTATGTAGAGGTATAAATTATGTGGGACAGGTATGTGGAGGTGTAATGATGAAGGACAGGTATGTAGAGGTGTAAATGATGTAGGACAGGTATGTAGAGGTGTAAATGATGTATGACAGGTATGTAGAGGTGTAATGATGGGGAACAGGTATGTAGAGGTGTAATGATGTTGGACAGGTATGTGGAGGTGTAATGATGTGTGACAGGTAAGTGGCGGTGTAATGATGTGTGACAGGTATGTGGAGGTGTAATGATGTGGGACAGGTATGTAGAGGTGTAATGATGTGGGACAGGTATGGAGAGGTGAAATGATGTTGGACAGGTATGTGGAGGTGTAAATTATGTGGGACAGGCATGTGGAGGTGTAATGAATTGGGACAGGTATGTAGAGGTGTAAATTATGTGGGACAGGTATGTGGAGGTGTAAATGATGTAGGACAGGTATGTAGAGGTGTAGTGATGTGGGACAGGTATGTAGAGGTGTAATGATGTGGGACAGGTATGTAGAGGTGTAATGATGTGGGACAGGTATGGTGAGGTGTAATGATGTGGGACAGGTATGTAGAGGTGTAGTGATGTAGGACAGGTATGTAGAGGTGTAGTGATGTGGGACAGGTATGTAGAGGTGTAATGATGTGGGACAGGTATGTAGAGGTGTAATGATGTGGGACAGGTATGTAGAGGTGTAATGATGTAGGACAGGTATGTAGAGGTGTAATGATGTGGGACAGGTATGTAGAGGTGTAATGATGTGGGACATGTATGTAGAGGTGTAATGATGTGGGACATGTATGTAGAGGAAAAATGATGTAGGACAGGTATGTAGAGGTGTAATGATGTAGGACAGGTATGTAGAGGTGTAATGATGTGGGACAGGTATGTAGAGGTGTAATCATGTAGGACAGGTATGTAGAGGTGTAGTGATGTGGGACAGGTATGTAGAGGTGTAAAGATGTAGGACAGGTATGTAGAGGTGTAATGATGTAGGACAGGTATGTAGAGGTGTAATGATGTGGGACAGGTATGTAGAGGTGTAATGATGTGGGACAGGTATGTAGAGGTGTAATGATGTGGGACAGGTAGGTAGAGGTGTAATGATGTAGGACAGGTATGTAGAGGTGTAAATGATGTGGGACAGGTATGTGGAGGTGTAATGATGTGGGACAGGTATGTGGAGGTGTAATGTTGTAGGACAGGTATGCAGAGGTGTAATGATGTAGAACAGGTGTGTAGAGGTGTAATGATGTAGGACAGGTATGTGGAGGTGTAATGATGTGAGACAGGTGTGTAGAGGTGTAAATGATGTGGGACAGGTGTGTAGAGGTGTAGTGATGTGGGACAGGTATGGTGAGGTGTAATGATGTGGGACAGGTATGTAGAGGTGTAATGATGGGGAACAGGTATGTAGAGGTGTAATGATGTGGGACATGTATGTAGAGGTGTAAATGATGTAGGACAGGTATGTAGAGGTGTAATGATGTGGGACAGGTATGTAGAGGTGTAAATGATGTAGGACAGGTATGTAGAGGTGTAATGATGTAGGACAGGTATGTAGAGGTGTAATGATGTGGGACAGGTATGTAGAGGTGTAATGATGTAGGACAGGTATGTAGAGGTGTAATGATGTAGGACAGGTATGTAGAGGTGTAATGATATGGGACAGGTATGTAGAGGTGTAATGATGTGGAACAGGTATGTGGAGGTGTAATGATGTGGGACAGGTATGTGCAGGTGTAAACAATGTGGGACAGGTATGTAGAGGTGTAATGATGTGGGACAGGTATGTAGAGGTGTAATGATGTGGGACAGGTATGTAGAGGTGTAATGATGTAGGACAGGTATGTAGAGGTGTAATGATGTGGGACAGGTGTGTAGAGGTGTAAATGATGTAGGACAGGTATGTAGAGGTGTAAATGATGTAGGACAGGTATGTAGAGGTGTAATAATGTGGGAGAGGTATGTAGAGGTGTAAATGATGTAGGACAGGTATGTAGAGGTGTAAATGATGTAGGACAGGTATGTAGAGGTGTAATAATGTGGGAGAGTTATGTAGAGGTGTAAATGATGTAGGACAGGTATGTAGAGGTGTAATGATGTGGGACAGGTGTGTAGAGGTGTAATGATGTGGGAGAGGTATGTAGAGGTGTAAATGATGTGGGACAGGTATGTAGAGGTGTAATGATGTAGGACAGGTATGTAGAGGTGTAATGATGTGGGACAGGTGTGTAGAGGTGTAATGATGTGGGAGAGGTATGTAGAGGTGTAAATGATGTAGGACAGGTATGTAGAGGTGTAATGATGTGGGACAGGTATGTAGAGGTGTAATGATGGGGGACAGGTATGTAGAGGTGTAAATGATGTAGGACAGGTATGTAGAGGTGTAATGATGGGGGAGAGGTATGTAGAGGTGTAAATGATGTAGGACAGGTATGTAGAGGTGTAATGATGTGGGACAGGTATGTAGAGGTGTAATGATGTGGGTCAAGTATGTCGAGATGTAATGATGTGGGACAGGTATGTAGAGGTGTAAATAATGTGGGACAGGTATGTAGAGGTATAATGATGCGGGACAGGTATGTAGAGGTTTAATGATGCGGGACAGGTATGGTGAGGTGTAATGATGTAGGACAGGTGTGTAGAGGTGTAATGATGAGAGACAGGTATGTAGAGGTGTAATGATGCGGGACAGGTATGGTGAGGTGTAATGATGTAGGACAGGTGTGTAGAGTTGTAATGATGTGGGACAGGTATGTAGAGGTGTAAATGATGTGGGACAGGTAGGTAGAGGTGTAATGATGTGGGACAGGTATGTGGAGGTGTAATGATGTGGGACAGGTATGTGGAGGTGTAATGTTGTAGGACAGGTATGTAGAGGTGTAATGATGTAGAACAGGTGTGTAGAGGTGTAATGATGTAGGACAGGTATGTGGAGGTGTAATGATGTGAGACAGGTGTGTAGAGGTGTAAATGATGTGGGACAGGTGTGTAGAGGTGTAGTGATGTGGGACAGGTATGGTGAGGTGTAATGATGTGGGACAGGTATGTAGAGGTGTAATGATGTGAGACAGGTGTGTAGAGGTGTAATGATGTGGGACATGTATGTAGAGGTGTAAATGATGTAGGACAGGTATGTAGAGGTGTAATGATGTGGGACAGGTATGTAGAGGTGTAAATGATGTAGGACAGGTATGTAGAGGTGTAATGATGTAGGACAGGTATGTAGAGGTGTAATGATGTGGGACAGGTATGTAGAGGTGTAATGATGTAGGACAGGTATGTAGAGGTGTAATGATGTAGGACAGGTATGTAGAGGTGTAATGATATGGGACAGGTATGTAGAGGTGTAATGATGTGGAACAGGTATGTGGAGGTGTAATGATGTGGGACAGGTATGTGCAGGTGTAAACAATGTGGGACAGGTATGTAGAGGTGTAATGATGTGGGACAGGTATGTAGAGGTGTAATGATGTGGGACAGGTATGTAGAGGTGTAATGATGTAGGACAGGTATGTAGAGGTGTAATGATGTGGGACAGGTGTGTAGAGGTGTAAATGATGTAGGACAGGTATGTAGAGGTGTAAATGATGTAGGACAGGTATGTAGAGGTGTAATAATGTGGGAGAGGTATGTAGAGGTGTAAATGATGTAGGACAGGTATGTAAAGGTGTAAATGATGTAGGACAGGTATGTAGAGGTGTAATAATGTGGGAGAGTTATGTAGAGGTGTAAATGATGTAGGACAGGTATGTAGAGGTGTAATGATGTGGGACAGGTGTGTAGAGGTGTAATGATGTGGGAGAGGTATGTAGAGGTGTAAATGATGTAGGACAGGTATGTAGAGGTGTAATGATGTAGGACAGGTATGTAGAGGTGTAATGATGTGGGACAGGTATGTGCAGGTGTAAACAATGTGGGACAGGTATGTAGAGGTGTAATGATGTGGGACAGGTATGTAGAGGTGTAATGATGTGGGACAGGTATGTAGAGGTGTAATGATGTAGGACAGGTATGTAGAGGTGTAATGATGTGGGACAGGTGTGTAGAGGTGTAAATGATGTAGGACAGGTATGTAGAGGTGTAAATGATGTAGGACAGGTATGTAGAGGTGTAATAATGTGGGAGAGGTATGTAGAGGTGTAAATGATGTAGGACAGGTATGTAAAGGTGTAAATGATGTAGGACAGGTATGTAGAGGTGTAATAATGTGGGAGAGTTATGTAGAGGTGTAAATGATGTAGGACAGGTATGTAGAGGTGTAATGATGTGGGACAGGTGTGTAGAGGTGTAATGATGTGGGAGAGGTATGTAGAGGTGTAAATGATGTAGGACAGGTATGTAGAGGTGTAATGATGTAGGACAGGTATGTAGAGGTGTAATGATGTGGGACAGGTGTGTAGAGGTGTAATGATTTGGGAGAGGTATGTAGAGGTGTAAATGATGTAGGACAGGTATGTAGAGGTGTAATGATGTGGGACAGGTATGTAGAGGTGTAATGATGGGGGACAGGTATGTAGAGGTGTAAATGATGTAGGACAGGTATGTAGAGGTGTAATGATGGGGGAGAGGTATGTAGAGGTGTAAATGATGTAGGACAGGTATGTAGAGGTGTAAATGATGTAGGACAGGTATGTAGAGGTGTAATGATGTGGGACAGGTGTGTAGAGGTGTAAATGATGTAGGACAGGTATGTAGAGGTGTAATGATGTGGGACAGGTGTGTAGAGGTGTAATGATGTGGGAGAGGTATGTAGAGGTGTAAATGATGTGGGACAGGTATGTAGAGGTGTAATGATGTAGGACAGGTATGTAGAGGTGTAATGATGTGGGACAGGTGTGTAGAGGTGTAATGATGTGGGAGAGGTATGTAGAGGTGTAAATGATGTAGGACAGGTATGTAGAGGTGTAATGATGTGGGACAGGTATGTAGAGGTGTAATGATGGGGGACAGGTATGTAGAGGTGTAAATGATGTAGGACAGGTATGTAGAGGTGTAATGATGGGGGAGAGGTATGTAGAGGTGTAAATGATGTAGGACAGGTATGTAGAGGTGTAATGATGTGGGACAGGTATGTAGAGGTGTAATGATGTGGGTCAAGTATGTCGAGATGTAATGATGTGGGACAGGTATGTAGAGGTGTAAATAATGTGGGACAGGTATGTAGAGGTGTAATGATGCGGGACAGGTATGTAGAGGTTTAATGATGCGGGACAGGTATGGTGAGGTGTAATGATGTAGGACAGGTGTGTAGAGGTGTAATGATGAGAGACAGGTATGTAGAGGTGTAATGATGCGGGACAGGTATGGTGAGGTGTAATGATGTAGGACAGGTGTGTAGAGTTGTAATGATGTGGGACAGGTATGTAGAGGTGTAAATGATGTGGGACAGGTAGGTAGAGGTGTAATGATGTGGGACAGGTATGTGGAGGTGTAATGATGTGGGACAGGTATGTGGAGGTGTAATGTTGTAGGACAGGTATGTAGAGGTGTAATGATGTAGAACAGGTGTGTAGAGGTGTAATGATGTAGGACAGGTATGTGGAGGTGTAATGATGTGAGACAGGTGTGTAGAGGTGTAAATGATGTGGGACAGGTGTGTAGAGGTGTAGTGATGTGGGACAGGTATGGTGAGGTGTAATGATGTGGGACAGGTATGTAGAGGTGTAATGATGTGAGACAGGTGTGTAGAGGTGTAATGATGTGGGACATGTATGTAGAGGTGTAAATGATGTAGGACAGGTATGTAGAGGTGTAATGATGTGGGACAGGTATGTAGAGGTGTAAATGATGTAGGACAGGTATGTAGAGGTGTAATGATGTAGGACAGGTATGTAGAGGTGTAATGATGTGGGACAGGTATGTAGAGGTGTAATGATGTAGGACAGGTATGTAGAGGTGTAATGATGTAGGACAGGTATGTAGAGGTGTAATGATATGGGACAGGTATGTAGAGGTGTAATGATGTGGAACAGGTATGTGGAGGTGTAATGATGTGGGACAGGTATGTGCAGGTGTAAACAATGTGGGACAGGTATGTAGAGGTGTAATGATGTGGGACAGGTATGTAGAGGTGTAATGATGTGGGACAGGTATGTAGAGGTGTAATGATGTAGGACAGGTATGTAGAGGTGTAATGATGTGGGACAGGTGTGTAGAGGTGTAAATGATGTAGGACAGGTATGTAGAGGTGTAAATGATGTAGGACAGGTATGTAGAGGTGTAATAATGTGGGAGAGTTATGTAGAGGTGTAAATGATGTAGGACAGGTATGTAGAGGTGTAATGATGTGGGACAGGTGTGTAGAGGTGTAATGATGTGGGAGAGGTATGTAGAGGTGTAAATGATGTAGGACAGGTATGTAGAGGTGTAATGATGTAGGACAGGTATGTAGAGGTGTAATGATGTGGGACAGGTGTGTAGAGGTGTAATGATTTGGGAGAGGTATGTAGAGGTGTAAATGATGTAGGACAGGTATGTAGAGGTGTAATGATGTGGGACAGGTATGTAGAGGTGTAATGATGGGGGACAGGTATGTAGAGGTGTAAATGATGTAGGACAGGTATGTAGAGGTGTAATGATGGGGGAGAGGTATGTAGAGGTGTAAATGATGTAGGACAGGTATGTAGAGGTGTAATGATGTGGGACAGGTATGTAGAGGTGTAATGATGCGGGACAGGTATGGTGAGGTGTAATGATGTAGGACAGGTGTGTAGAGTTGTAATGATGTGGGACAGGTATGTAGAGGTGTAATGATGTGGGACAGGTATGTAGAGGTGTAATGATGTAGGACAGGTATGTAGAGGTGTAATGATGTGGGACAGGTATGTAGAGGTGTAATGATGTGGGACAGGTATGTAGAGGTGTAATGATGCGGGACAGGTATGGTGAGGTGTAATGATGTAGGACAGGTGTGTAGAGTTGTAATGATGTGGGACAGGTATGTAGAGGTGTAATGATGTGGGACAGGTATGTAGAGGTGTAATGATGTAGGACAGGTATGTAGAGGTGTAATGATGTGGGACAGGTATGTAGAGGTGTAATGATGTAGGACAGGTATGTAGAGGTGTAATGATGTAGGACAGGTATGTAGAGGTGTAATGATATGGGACAGGTATGTAGAGGTGTAATGATGTGGAACAGGTATGTGGAGGTGTAATGATGTGGGACAGGTATGTGCAGGTGTAAACAATGTGGGACAGGTATGTAGAGGTGTAATGATGTGGGACAGGTATGTAGAGGTGTAATGATGTGGGACAGGTATGTAGAGGTGTAATGATGTAGGACAGGTATGTAGAGGTGTAATGATGTGGGACAGGTGTGTAGAGGTGTAAATGATGTAGGACAGGTATGTAGAGGTGTAAATGATGTAGGACAGGTATGTAGAGGTGTAATAATGTGGGAGAGTTATGTAGAGGTGTAAATGATGTAGGACAGGTATGTAGAGGTGTAATGATGTGGGACAGGTGTGTAGAGGTGTAATGATGTGGGAGAGGTATGTAGAGGTGTAAATGATGTAGGACAGGTATGTAGAGGTGTAATGATGTAGGACAGGTATGTAGAGGTGTAATGATGTGGGACAGGTGTGTAGAGGTGTAATGATTTGGGAGAGGTATGTAGAGGTGTAAATGATGTAGGACAGGTATGTAGAGGTGTAATGATGTGGGACAGGTATGTAGAGGTGTAATGATGGGGGACAGGTATGTAGAGGTGTAAATGATGTAGGACAGGTATGTAGAGGTGTAATGATGGGGGAGAGGTATGTAGAGGTGTAAATGATGTAGGACAGGTATGTAGAGGTGTAATGATGTGGGACAGGTATGTAGAGGTGTAATGATGCGGGACAGGTATGGTGAGGTGTAATGATGTAGGACAGGTGTGTAGAGTTGTAATGATGTGGGACAGGTATGTAGAGGTGTAATGATGTGGGACAGGTATGTAGAGGTGTAATGATGTAGGACAGGTATGTAGAGGTGTAATGATGTGGGACAGGTATGTAGAGGTGTAATGATGTGGGACAGGTATGTAGAGGTGTAATGATGCGGGACAGGTATGGTGAGGTGTAATGATGTAGGACAGGTGTGTAGAGTTGTAATGATGTGGGACAGGTATGTAGAGGTGTAATGATGTGGGACAGGTATGTAGAGGTGTAATGATGTAGGACAGGTATGTAGAGGTGTAATGATGTGGGACAGGTATGTAGAGGTGTAATGATGTGGGACAGGTATGTAGAGGTGTAAATGATGTAGGACAGGTATGTAGAGGTGTAATGATGTAGGACAGGTATGTAGAGGTGTAATGATGTGGGACAGGTATGTAGAGGTGTAATGATGTAGGACAGGTATGTAGAGGTGTAATGATGTAGGACAGGTATGTAGAGGTGTAATGATATGGGACAGGTATGTAGAGGTGTAATGATGTGGAACAGGTATGTGGAGGTGTAAACAATGTGGGACAGGTATGTAGAGGTGTAATGATGTGGGACAGGTATGTAGAGGTGTAATGATGTGGGACAGGTATGTAGAGGTGTAATGATGTAGGACAGGTATGTAGAGGTGTAATGATATGGGACAGGTATGTAGAGGTGTAATGATGTGGGACAGGTATGTAGAGGTGTAATGATGTAGGACAGGTATGTAGAGGTGTAATGATGTGGGACAGGTGTGTAGAGGTGTAAATGATGTAGGACAGGTATGTAGAGGTGTAAATGATGTAGGACAGGTATGTAGAGGTGTAATAATGTGGGAGAGGTATGTAGAGGTGTAAATGATGTAGGACAGGTACGTAAAGGTGTAAATGATGTAGGACAGGTATGTAGAGGTGTAATAATGTGGGAGAGTTATGTAGAGGTGTAAATGATGTAGGACAGGTATGTAGAGGTGTAATGATGTGGGACAGGTGTGTAGAGGTGTAATGATGTGGGAGAGGTATGTAGAGGTGTAAATGATGTAGGACAGGTATGTGGAGGTGTAATGATGTAGGACAGGTATGTAGAGGTGTAATGATGTGGGACAGGTGTGTAGAGGTGTAATGATTTGGGAGAGGTATGTAGAGGTGTAAATGATGTAGGACAGGTATGTAGAGGTGTAATGATGTGGGACAGGTATGTAGAGGTGTAATGATGGGGGACAGGTATGTAGAGGTGTAAATGATGTAGGACAGGTATGTAGAGGTGTAATGATGGGGGAGAGGTATGTAGAGGTGTAAATGATGTAGGACAGGTATGTAGAGGTGTAATGATGTGGGACAGGTATGTAGAGGTGTAATGATGCGGGACAGGTATGGTGAGGTGTAATGATGTAGGACAGGTGTGTAGAGTTGTAATGATGTGGGACAGGTATGTAGAGGTGTAATGATGTGGGACAGGTATGTAGAGGTGTAATGATGTAGGACAGGTATGTAGAGGTGTAATGATGTGGGACAGGTATGTAGAGGTGTAATGATGTGGGACAGGTGTGTAGAGGTGTAATGATTTGGGAAAGGTATGTAGAGGTGTAATGATGTGGGACAGGTATGTAGAGGTGTAATGATGTGGGACAGGTATGTAGAGGTGTAATGATGTGGGACCGGTATGTAGAGGTGTAAATGATGTAGGACAGGTATGTAGAGGTGTAATGATGTAGGACAGGTATGTAGAGGTGTAATGATGTGGGACAGGTATGTAGAGGTGTAATGATGTATGACAGGTATGTAGAGGTGTAATGATGTGGGACAGGTATGTAGAGGTGTAATGATGTGGGACAGGTATGTAGAGGTGTAAATGATGTAGGACAGGTATGTAGAGGTGTAATGATGTGGGACAGGTATGTAGAGGTGTAATGATGTGGGACAGGTATGTAGAGGTGTAATGATGTATGACAGGTATGTAGAGGTATAATGATGTGGGACAGGTATGTAGAGGTGTAATGATGTGGGACAGGTATGTAGAGGTGTAAATGATGTAGGACAGGTATGTAGAGGTGTAATGATGTAGGACAGGTATGTAGAGGTGTAATGATGGGGGATAGGTATGGTTATGTGTTAGTGATGCATTGAGGGGGTCATTCCAAGTTGATTGCTCGCTTCCGTTGTTCGCTGTGTAGCGATCATTTTAAAAAATGGCAAAACTGCGCATGCGTATGCACCGCAATGCGCATGCACGGCGTATGGATACAAAAAGCATCGCTGCTGTGCACTGGTTCTAGCGAAGAATCCATTCGCACAGCCGATCGCAAGGAGATTGACAAGAAGGCGTTTGTGATTGTCAACTGACCGTTTTCTGGGAGTGATTTGGAAAACGCAGGCGTGTCCAGGTGTTTGCAGGGCGGGTGTCTGATGTCAATTCCGGGACCTCCGTCGCTAGATTCATCGCACAGGATAAGTAACTACAGGGCTGGTCTTTTTCTGCACAAAGTGTGTGTGTACCCGCTTGGTTGCACAAGTGATCGCAGCCTTGCAAAGCGAAAATGCACTCCCCCGTGGGCGGCGACTATACGTTTGCATATCAACTCGGAATGACCCGCAGAGTACAGAGCTCTGCATCTGGGTGGTACAGCAGAATCTCCTCTGCAGTGCCTCTGGGAGCATCCTTCTGGCACATGAGACATGCACACCGCAGCCTTATGGAGCATTCTTGCTCTATATCCGGCGATGGCAGACTCACCCCTCCATGGTCAGTACAGGGCACCGGGACACCCAAATACGGTGCTGTTTTATGGTGTGCACATTGCCGCAATGTGTGCGACTGTCATGATGCGAGTTCAAGATTTGCAAACTGTCATCTAATTAACCTCATAGGGTCACACACGAGTCGGTGATATATAATAACAGAGAGACCATGTCACACGACAGTGGTGACACTTGTTGTTACATAGTTGTTACACTGTATGAATGATAAGGAGAGAGGATGAAGAAGACACAGGGGGATAAAGCCACATACCTGCAGGCAGTGAGATGACACAAAGATCTCTTGCTTCAGACTCCCAGATCAGGATCTATGGGCAGAATATGATAAATACTGCGTTGACTCTGATGTCCCCTCTGTAACCACTCCCTGAGAGACCAGCGTCCTCCTCTCTTAACTATTTCCTGCACAATATAACCCTGTCCCCCTCCCTCCTATCCACAGGGAAGTGTTATCCATCACGTTACTTGTTGAACAAGTTCCAAGTCCCAACTTCATCACAGAGCAGCCTGGAACCGTGCCAAAAATTACTGCTTAGGTCTATAACTTAAAGTGGAAGTACAAAAAACTAGAGACATATACAATAGACCTCCAGATGCTGCAACAGTGTCTCAGAGATAAACAGGATATGTAGTATGCAAATCAGCCCTGGGGGAAAACACCTGGAAACCCCCCTCTTCTGACGGTGAATGATAATAATTGTGTTGCACAATGTTGGGGTGTGGGTAAATCAATTAAGGTATGTGACTACGAGAATGTGGGGATTATTAGAAGTGTGACAAGAACATCTTACAGTACACGGTGCATATGTATGTGGCTCAGCATATTAATATGACACGTAACCTTGTTTATCTCTATGGGTGGTGGATTGCAACACAGCCAGCATAGAGAAAAAGTGATCTGAGCAAAGGGCCAAATTGTGGCTCCTAGACCACTGGGTCAGAGCATCTCCAACATGCCAGGTGCTATGGAGTGTTCCCAATATGCAGTGGTTAGTACCCTACCAAAAGTGTTCCAAGGATGAACGTCCCGTGAACCAGCGACAAGGTCATGGGTGCCTAAGGCTTATTGATGCGTTTGGGGATCGAAGGCTAGCCTGTCTTCTCCAATCCCACAGAAGATCTACAGTAGCACAGCTTGCTGAGACAGTTAATGCTGGTTTATGATACCAAATGCCCGAGTGCCCATGGTGACCCCTGTCCACTAATGAAAGGCACCTACAATGGGCACGTGAGCATCAGAAATGCACCATGGAGCAATGGAAGAAGGTGTCCTGGCCTGATGAAGTAGGGTTTTCTTTTACATAGTTGGGTGCATGTGTATGGTTTACCTGGAGAAGAGATAGCACCAGGATGTACTATGGGAGGAAGGCAACTTGACATAGTCAATGTGAAGCTCTGGGCAATGTTCTGCTGGAAAATCTTAGGGCCCCATACATCTAACCCCCATCCCGACCAAAAATGTTGCTCGGCCTTTAATGATCTGAGACCATATTTGGTCATGTTCAGGAAATCAAGCTATATAAACATGTTTTTTAAACAGATCAGAAAATCGGAACATTGCGGCAATATGTTGATAATGTATGGGCATCTTTAGGTTCCTGCATTCATGTGGATATTACTTTGACACGTACCACCTACCTAAACAAAGTGCACTTCTTCATGGCAATGGTATTCACTGGACAAGGTCTGGATTAGGCCTCCAAATTCCCAAGATATCAATAGAATCGAGCTGGAAAAACAAGTCTGAGCCACAGAAGCCACACCTCACAAATCACAAGACTTAATGGATCTGCTGCTTACATCCTGGTGCCACATGTCAGAGAAAGATAAATACAAATACATTGCAGATACCAGGCAGATACTAGGCGCTCAGTCTGTAACCCAACTGCAGCTTGTCAATATATATATATAGAGAGAGAGAGAGAGAGAGAGAGAGAGAAAGATCCTGACTGACCGTCAATTGGTGTGGCTCCCCTTGGGTGAAGGAGAGCAAGAAGCAGTGAGGGTTGTAGAGCGAGAGGCAGTGGGACAGGAGAACAAGAAAAGGGGGGAAGAGAGTAGATCACTTCCTGCAAAAGGTGAAGGGTCACTCAAGTATGGTGTATAATTTAAGTTAACGGGAGATGAAGTACATGGAAACAGCAAATATATAGGGGTATATGCAATTGCCGGCGAATCGCGGCAATATTTCGCCCGTCTTTTAATTCGACACAATTCGACCGTCGAATTCCGGCAGGTGGGTGCCGAAATTCAACATATTCAATAAAAAAACGGATTCGACAGTCTCGCTGTCGAAAAACCGTCCGATTTGACGGATTTTGATTAGATTTTAAAAAATGATTAACAAACGGGGAAAAACTGGAAAAAAATTAAAAAAAATTGCGTGGGGTCCCCCCTCCTAAGCATAACCAGCCTTGGGCTCTTCGAGGCGGTCCTGGATCTAAAAATCCGGGGGAAATACTGACAGGGGATCCCCCGTACTTTTAAAACCAGCATCGGGCTCTGCGCCTGGTGCTGGTGCAAAAAATACGGGGGACAAAAAGAGTAATGGTCCCCGTATTTTTTACACCAGCATCGGGCTCCACTAGCTGGGTAGATAATGTCACAGCCGGGGGTCAATTTTATACAGCGCCCTGCGGCCGTGGCATTAAATACGCAACTAGTCACCTCTGGCCGGGGTACCCTGGAGGAGTGGGGACCCCTTCAATCAAGGGGTCCCCCCCCTCCAGCCACCCAAGGGCCAGGGGTGAAGCCCGAGGCTGTCCCTCCCCATCCAAGGGCTGCGGATGGGGGGCTGATAGCCTTTTGAAGAATGAAAGAATATTTTTTTTCCGTAGTACTACAAGTCCCAGCAAGCCTCCCCCGCAAGCTGGTACTTGGAGAACCACAAGTACCAGCATGCGGGAGAAAAACGAGCCCGCTGGTACATGTAGTTCTACTGGAAAAAAAATACCCATATAAAAACAGGACACGCACACCATGAAAGTAAAAGTTTATTTCATACATGCCGACACATACATACTTACCTATGTTGAACCGCCGACTGCCACGTCTCCAATGTCGCCGACGATCATGCTGTAACTGCTGGTGCTGAGGAGAATAATCCACCTCCTTCTCTACCCCGTCCCACCTCTGATGCTGCCGTGCTCAGTGCCGTAACTGCTGGTGCTGAGGAGAATAATTTGCATCCTTCTCTGTCACGTCCTGCCTCTGATGATGCCCTGCTCAGTGCTGTAACTGCAGGTGCTGAGGAGAATAATCCGCCTCCTTCTCTGTCACGTCCTGCCTCTGATGCTGCCCTGCTCAGTGCTGTAACTGCTGGTGCTGAGGAGAATAATCCACCTCCTTCTCTGCCCCGTCCCGCCTCTGATGCTGCCCTGCTCAGTGCTGTAACTGCTGGTGCTGAGGAGAATAATCCACCTCCTCCTCTGCCCTGTCCTGCCTCTGATGATGCCCTGCTTAGTGCTGTAACTGCTGGTGCTGAGGAGAATAATTTGCCTCCTTCTCTGTCACGTCCTGCCTCTGATGATGCCCTGCTCAGTGCTGTAACTGCTGGTGCTGAGGAGAATAATCCACCTCCTCCTCTGCCCTGTCCCGCCTCTGATGCTGCCCTGCTCAGTGCTGTACATGCTGGTGCTGAGGAGAATAATCCTCCTCCTTCTCTGTCCCGTCCCGCCTCTGATGCTGCCCTGCTCAGTGCTGTAACTGCTGGTGCTGAGTAGAATAATCTGCCTCCTTTTCTGCCCCGTCCCGCCTATGACACTGCCCTGCTCAGTGCTGTATTTGCTGGTGCTGAGTAGAATAATCAGCCTCCTTTCCAGCCCCGTCCTGCCTCTGATGCTGCCCTGCTCAGTGCTGTAACTGCTGGTGCGGAGGAGAATAATCCACCTCCTCCTCTGCCCTGTCCCGTCTCTGATGCTGTCCTGCTCAGTGCTGTAACTGCTGGTGCTGAGGAGAATAATCCGCCTCCTTCTCTTCCCGGTCCCGACTCTGATGCTGCCCTGCTCAGTGCTGTACATGCTGGTGCTGAGAAGAATAATCCGCCTCCTTCCCTGCCCCGTCCCGCCTCTGATGCTGCCATGCTCAGTGCTGTAACTGCTGGTGATGAGGGGAATAATCTGCCTCCTTTCCTGCCCCGTCCCGCCTCTGCTGCTGCCCTGCTCAGTGCCGTTACTGCTGGTGCTGCGGAGAATAATCCGCCTAATTTCCTGCACCCTCCCTCCTCTGATGCTGCCCTGCTCAGTGCTGTAACTGCTGGTGCTGAGGAGAATAATTTGCCTCCTTCTCTGCCCCGGCCCACCTCTGATGCTGCCCTGCTCAGTGCTGAAACTGCTGGTGCTGAGGAGAATAATCTGCCTCCTCCTCTGCCCCGTCCTGCCTCTGATGCTGCCCTGCTCAGTGCTGTACATGCTGGTGCTGAGGAGACTAATGCGCCTCCTTCTCTGTCCTGTCCTGCATCTGATGCTGCCCTGCTCAGTGCTGTAACTGCTAGTGCTGAGGAGAATAATCCGCCTCCTTCTCTGCCCCGTCCCGCCTCTGAAGCTGCCCTGCTCAGTGCTGTAACTGCTGGTGCTCAGGAGAATTATCCGCCTCCTTCTCTGCTCGGTCCCGCCTCTGATGCTGCCCTGCTCAGTGCTGTAACTGCTGGTGCTGAGGAGAATAATCCACCTCCTTCTCTGCCCCGTCCCGCCTCTGATGCTGCCCTGCTCAGTGCTGTACATGCTGGTGCTGAGGAGAATAATCCGCCTCCTTCCCTGTCCCGTCCCGCCTCTGATGCTGCCCTGCTCAGTGCTGTAACTGCTGGTGCTGAGTAGAATAATCTGCCTCCTTTTCTGCCCCGTCCCGCCTATGACACTGCCCTGCTCAGTGCTGTATTTGCTGGTGCTGAGTAGAATAATCAGCCTCCTTTCCAGCCCCGTCCCACCTCTGATGCTGCCCTGCTCAGTGCTGTAACTGCTGGTGCGGAGGAGAATAATCCACCTCCTCCTCTGCCCTGTCCCGTCTCTGATGCTGTCCTGCTCAGTGCTGTAACTGCTGGTGCTGAGGAGAATAATCCGCCTCCTTCTCTTCCCGGTCCCGACTCTGATGCTGCCCTGCTCAGTGCTGTACATGCTGGTGCTGAGAAGAATAATCCGCCTCCTTCCCTGCCCCGTCCCGCCTCTGATGCTGCCATGCTCAGTGCTGTAACTGCTGGTGATGAGGGGAATAATCTGCCTCCTTTCCTGCCCCGTCCCGCCTCTGCTGCTGCCCTGCTCAGTGCCGTTACTGCTGGTGCTGCGGAGAATAATCCGCCTAATTTCCTGCACCCTCCCTCCTCTGATGCTGCCCTGCTCAGTGCTGTAACTGCTGGTGCTGAGGAGAATAATTTGCCTCCTTCTCTGCCCCGGCCCACCTCTGATGCTGCCCTGCTCAGTGCTGAAACTGCTGGTGCTGAGGAGAATAATCTGCCTCCTCCTCTGCCCCGTCCTGCCTCTGATGCTGCCCTGCTCAGTGCTGTACATGCTGGTGCTCAGGAGAATTATCCGCCTCCTTCTCTGCTCGGTCCCGCCTCTGATGCTGCCCTGCTCAGTGCTGTAACTGCTGGTGCTGAGGAGAATAATCTGCCTCCTTCTCTGCCCCATCCCGCCTCTGATGCTGCCCTGCTCAGTGCTATAAATGCTGGTGCTGAGGAGAATAATCTGCCTCCTTCTCTGCCCCGTCCTGCCTCTGATGCTGCCCTGCTCAGTGCTGTAACTGCTGGTGCTGAGGAGAATAATCCTCTCCTTCTCTGCCCCGTCCCGCCTCTGATGCTGCCCTGCTCAGTGCTGTACATTCTTGTGCTGAGGAGAATAATCCGCCTCCTTCTCTGCCCCATCCCGCCTCTGATGCTGTCCTGCTCAGTGCTGTAACTGCTGGTGCTGAGGAGAATAATCCACCTCCTTCTCTGCCCCGTCCCGCCTCTGATGCTGCCCTGCTCAGTGCTGTAACTGCTGGAGCTGAGGAGAATAATCCACCTCCTTCTCTGCCCTGTCCCGCCTCTGATGCTGCCCTGGTCAGTGCTTTACATGCTGGTGCTGAGGAGAATAATCCACCTCCTTCTCTGCCCCGTCCCGCCTCTGATGCTGCCGTGCTCAGTGCTGTACATGCTGGTGCTGAGGAGAATAATCCACCTCCTTCTCTGCCCCGTCCCGCCTTTGATGCTGCCCAGCTCAGTGCTGAACATGCTGGTGCTGAGGAGAATAATCCACCTCCTTCTCTGCCCCGTCCCGCCTTTGATGCTGCCCTGCTCATTGCTGAACATGCTGGTGCTGAGGAGAATAATCCACCTCCTCTGCTCCATCCGGCCTTTGATGCTGCCCTGCTCAGTGCTGTACATGCGGGTGCTGAGGAGAATAATCTGTCTCCTTCTCTGCCCCATCCCGCCTCTGATGCTGCCCTGCTCAGTGCTGAACATGCTGGTGCTGAGGAGAATAATCCGCCTCCTCTGCTCCATCCAGCCTCTGATGCTGTCCTGCTCAGTGCTGTACATGCCGGTGCTGAGGAGAATAATCCCCCTCCTTCCCTGCCCCATCCCCCATCTGATGCTGTCCTGCTCAGTGCCGTAACTGCTGGTGCTGAGGAGAATAATCCGACTCCTTCTCTGCCCCGTCCTACCTCTGATGCTGCCCTGCTCAGTGCTGTAACTGCTGGTGCTGAGGAGAATAATCCGTCTCCTCCTCTGCCCTGTCCTGGCTGTGATGCTGCCCTGCTCAGTGCTGTGAATGCTGGTGCGGAGGAGAATAATCCGCCTCCTTCTCTGCCCCGTCCGGCCTCTGATGCTGCCCTGCTCAGTGCTGTAATATAAGAAAAGAAATACCCAAAGGTGTTTCTACTCCCAGGCGCTTGATGCGAGGTTCACCACAGCAGCTATATATAAACAGGGGTTGGTCAGACCCCGAGTGATACAAACAATGGGGAAAGATATTAGCGCTTAATGGTCACAAATGCAAAGGTGTGTCACATTCAAATCACAATTTATTGTAAAGGTAAAATGCAATGCATATTGGTGGTTAATACCACATAAAAACACTTAGATAAAAGAAATTGTGTAGCTCCCAATACTGGTTTAGCCTATTGGAAATTGTTAGCAAGCATGGACCTGTTCCTATGAAAGTCCCCTTAAATGGAAAAGTTCAATATCCTATTCGTGGATTGAATAATTACCACCAACGTATCTCGAGGCAATTAAGCGAATCTGCGTCCGCAAGAGTGCTGCTCCTCGGTGGGTGGTAAATGATGGCTTTCCATGGTAAGTAGGAAGATCCTTGTATCCAAAGGAATGTTCAACGGGGACTTGGTCCAGGTCCAGAGGTTCCAAAGGTGTGGGAGTATACACAAGTTCCCTAAGTTTTACTGAGAGGTGGAAAACATGGGATATATCCCATTCATTATACCTATAGTTATAGTCTATCAGCCATCAATCATTATTCCAGGTATTTGAAGAATCCAACCTGGACATATCAAACAGCGGTCATGTGACTGGTTTTTATTAAATAAGTTTTCCTAAATTTTAAGTATAATGATATACAAAATGTATGAATTATATTGCTATTAATTATTAATATATTATTTCTCCGATGTCTGTCATTATTTGGTCATTTTATACAAACAGGTGGTCACAGTCAATCACATATGCTAATGAGCAACCATATTGGTAGGGTATATAAATCACCATCAGCAGGACTTCCAGCACCTTGAAAAAGTTGCTTGAATGCAACGAAACGCGTCGGTGAGACCTGCTTGCTTGTGTATACTCCCACACCTTTGGAACCTCTGGACCTGGACCAAGTCCCCGTTGAACATTCCTTTGGATACAAGGATCTTCCTACTTACCGTGGAAAGCCATCATTTACCACCCACCGAGGAGCAGCACTCTTGCGGACGCAGATTCGCTTAATTGCCTCGAGATACGTTGGTGGTAATTATTCAATCCACGAATAGGTGTTATGATTCCAGTACTTCTGACCAGAGGAGATCTTATGACAAAGGCCAGAGTACTGGAAGGGAATGCTGGTTACAGGAGCAGGAAAGCCTAGTAACCCCTGGCGCCCTAACTCCGTTGTCTCGCCCGTGTTATCAGAAATCCCCTGCGAGACTATGGTTGCTTGAGCCCATGGCAGCCGCGTTTGAAGGGCGGATTACGTCTGCCCAACTCCGATGCCCCCTCAGGTCTTAATGGGAGACAAAGGGAAATCCGAGACAGGGTGATAACAAGGGGCCCTCTGACTAAGCAACCAGGCCAGGGGCTACAAGCTAACTAACTTAAACAGAAGTATGTGCGGACAAACCGCCAGGGAAAAGGACAACCAAAAATCCACTAATCCGTAACTCCTATCCAGCACCGCTGGATACCAGAGTGGATTTGTGGGAGCGGAATCCTCCGCAAAAAGCTCCGAAACACAATATAACCAAATAATAAATAGTAAGCGGTCAAGCCGCAACACACGGCTACGCCGCGACTCACGAACACCACAGGATGTTAAAGGTGCTCGGTCTGGACTCCAGGAAAAGATGACAACTTCCGAGTACTGGACCACTGAGGACAGGAACGACCGGATAGAACAGGACTGGAAAACTCTCTGCAACTGACACAGCAAACAGGAAGCTATAACCGGCGTCTGTGAGAAGTCCTGAGAGTGCTTTTAAATGGAAGCCCTCCAATCAGGTGCCAGACAGGGCTAATTACAACATGCCGTGCAGCTGCATGCTACACGGCCAGGAACCAGTGAGGTGATTAACTTAGACCCAGCAACGGGGAACGCGGTCCGACAGTGGCGTCCCCGTTGCTAAGGTCTGTGCGGCTCCGTGCGCCCGGCGTCTAGCGTTGCTAGGGAGCCGGCGGCTGTCCGCATGCGGCGTCCCTAGTTGCTAGGCGCCGGGCCGCACTGACGAGCGGACCCTCGGCGCCTAACAGTACCCCCCCCTTGAGGAGGGGTCAAGGAACCCCTAAGGCCAGGTTTCTGAGGAAATTCTCGAAAAAATGCCCTCTTGAGCCTCGGGGCATGGAGATCCTTATCCAGGACCCAAGACCTTTCTTCTGGACCATAACCTCTCCAATGTACCAGAAAATAAAGCCGACCCCGGGACAACTTGGAATCGAGAACCTTCTCCACCAAGAACTCCTGCTGACCTTGTACATCTACTGGTGATTTCCCCTGAGAGACCTTTCGAGGAAATCTACTGGAAGAAACGTATGGTTTCAACAAGGAGCAATGGAACGTATTTCCAATCCGGAGAGTTCTTGGTAAACGTAACCGGAAAGCAACTGGATTGATTTTTTTTATAATATGAAATGGTCCAATAAATTTGGGGCCCAATCTGGCTGAGGTTTGTCGAAGTTTAATGTTGCGAGTCGACAACCATACCCTATCTCCTACTTTAAAAGTGCAAGGCCGCCGGAGCCTGTCAGAAAAATTTTTCTCCCGAAATGCCGCTTTTCTGAGAGCAAGGTGCACTTTTCTCCAAATGAGTCTGAGATGAGAGGTCAAGGTCAGCGAGGAGACAGAGGAATGTTGAAAAAAGGAATTAGCCCTGGGGTGAAAACCGAAAACTGTAAAAAATGGAGACACATTGGTGGAGGAATGACAGGCATTGTTGTAAGCAAACTCCGCCAAAGGAAGAAACTCGGACCAATCATTTTGGAGTTTGGCCGAGTACAAACGCAAATACTGTTTTAATGATTGATTAACTCGCTCAGTCTGCCCGTTGGATTGGGGATGGTAGCCGGACGTTAAAGACAATTTCATCTTTAATGAGGCACAAAAAGACTTCCAAAATTGTGCAATGAATTGTGGACCCCGATCAGAAACAATATCAGTGGGTAATACATGGAGTCTGAAAACATGGCGGAGGAACAAAACTGCCAATCCCTGGGCAGATGGCAGTCGGGGAAGAGCAATGAAATGGGCCATCTTGCTAAAACGGTCCACTACTACCCATATGACTCGGCATCCGGCTGACAGAGGGAGGTCTACCACAAAATCCATGGAAATATGAGACCATGGCCTGAGAGGAACATTTAAGGGCATAAGTTGACCGATAGGCAAGGAACGGGGAACTTTATGCTGTGCACAGACTTGACAAGAAAAAACAAACTCCTTAATGTCTTTGGAAAGACCAGGCCACCATACTGAGCGGGAGACTAATTCCAAAGTCTTAGAGATCCCCGGATGCCCGGCAACTTTGCTATCATGAAACTCAGTCAAAACAGTTGCTCTCAAAAACTCAGGGACATAAAGACGACCAGCAGGAGTATTTCCAGGAGCTTGATGTTGAAGCTGCTTTAACTGGGTGAATAAATCTTGTGTGAGACCTGCCCGAATGACTGAAGACGGAAGTATGGGAGTAACAGGACTGTTATCATGAACTGGAAGAAAACTGCGTGACAGGGCATCCGCCTTGGTATTCTTGGAACCTGGCCTGAAGGTGATAAAAAACTTGAAACGAGTAAAAAATAAAGCCCAACGAGCCTGCCGGGCATTCAGCCGTTTAGCAGATTCGATGTACTGAAGATTTTTGTGATCAGTCAAAACTGAAATGGTATGTGGTGCTCCCTCAAGCCAATGCCTCCACTCCTCGAAAGCCCATTTAATAGCCAGTAATTCCCGGTTACCAACATCGTAGTTGGATTCAGCAGAAGAGAATTTCCTGGACATAAAGGCACAAGGATGTAATTCTAGAGAGTCCGGATCCTTCTGAGACAGGATAGCCCCTACTCCAACCTCCGAGGCATCAACCTCAACAATGAAAGGCAATTCTGGGTTGGGATGTCTGAGGACTGGGGCTGAGATGAAGGCTTGTTTCAAGGCCTGAAAAGATACTTCAGCTTCACGTGACCAGTTGGTTGGATCCGCTCCCTTCTTAGTCAGTGCCACAATGGGAGCAACCAGGTCGGAAAAAGAATGAATAAATCTTCTATAATAATTCGCAAACCCTAAAAAGCACTGAATTGCTTTTAAGTTGGTGGGTTGCGCCCAACTAAGGATGGCTTGGAGCTTCTTTGGTTCCATACAGAATCCCCGAGGGGAAATAATGTACCCTAAAAAGGATACCTCCGTGACATGAAATTCACACTTCTCCAGCTTGGCATATAGGTGATTTTCACGTAATTTTTGAAGAACCTGACGCACCTGGGTAACATGTTGTTCAATAGAGTCAGAATAGATCAAGATATCGTCTAAGTAGACGACTACGAATCTTCCAAGAAAATCACGGAGCACATCGTTAATGAGATCCTGGAAAACTGCCGGAGCGTTAGATAGGCCGAATGGCATAACCAGATACTCGTAGTGACCCGATTGAGTACTGAATGCCGTTTTCCACTCATCTCCTGACTTGATTCGGATGAGGTTATACGCTCCTCTCAGGTCAATCTTAGAAAAAATCACAGCCGAACGTAGCTGATCAAAGAGGACAGAAATCAGCGGCAAAGGGTAAGTATTCTTTACTGAGATCTTATTTAAGGCTCTAAAGTCAATGCAGGGTCTGAGTGATCCATCTTTCTTCTCCACAAAGAAGAAGCCTGCACTTAAAGGGGATTTAGATGGCCTGATAAATCCTTTCCCTAAGCTCTCTTTAACATACTCATTCATGGCCACAGTTTCTGGTCCGGACAATGCATATAACCTTCCCTTTGGCAATGTGGCACCAGCAATTAGCTCAATAGCATAATCATAAGGCCGGTGGGGAGGCAAAATGTCCGCATTGCCCTTGGAAAATACATCAACAAAATCCTGGTATTCCACAGGAATGGGTGCGGGAATGACAGCAGCAATTCTGAGGGGAAGCATAATACATTCCTTATTACAGATGGTACCCCATTGTGAGATCTCCCCCGACTGCCAATCAATGATGGGATTATGAAAGGCCAGCCAAGGGTGACCCAGAACCACTGGAACTGCTGGGCAATGGGTAAGGAAAAATTCAATTTTTTCGGAATGAAGAGCTCCTACCGAAAGTAGAACAGGGGGTGTACAGAGGGAAATAACCCCATTGGATAAGGGACTCCCATCCAAACCATGCATTGTGATATGCCTACCCAAGGTTAACTGAGGAATACCTAAGGCCTTGGCCCACGTTAAGTCCATAAAGTTCCCTGCAGCTCCACTGTCAACGAAAGCCGACACCGAAGAACAGAGGCTGCCAAAGGAAACTTTAGCTGGGACTAACAGGGAATTATTCGAGGAGATAAGCTGCAGACCAAAGTGAACCCCCTCACAATTCACTTGGTCGAGGCGTTTCCCGACTTGTTCGGACAATTACGGGCAAAATGTCCTTTACCCCCACAGTACAAACAAAGACCAGAATTTTGCCTTCTGGTTCTTTCTTCAGGAGACAGCTTGGAGAGACCCATCTGCATGGGCTCCTCTATGTCCACAGGAATGGAAAAAACACAAGGGGTAGACCCGACAGGTGCTCCTTTTTCAGCCCTCCGCTCTCTGAGACGACGATCAATCTTAATAGAAAGCTCCATGAGTTTATCGAGAGTCTCAGGAGCGGGATACTGAAGGAGACTGTCTTTTATAGACTTAGATAAGCCGAGGCGAAACTGACTGCGCAGGGCTGGGTCATTCCATCCACAGTCGTTCGACCAACGGCGAAACTCCGTACAATAAATCTCTGCGGGATTCCTACCCTGTCTGAGAGCACGTAACTGACTCTCGGCGGATGCCTCTCTATCAGGGTCATCATACAATAGCCCTAAATACCCCAGAAAGGCGTCTACAGACAACAATGCCGGATCCTCTGTTCTTAAACCAAAAGCCCAGGTCTGGGGATCCCCCTGAAGTAAAGAAATAATAATTCCGACCCGCTGAGATTCCGTACCTGAGGAGACTGGTCTTAAACGAAAATAAAGTTTACAGGACTCTTTAAAATTAAAAAACTGCTTTCTACTATCACCAGAAAAACGGTCAGGCAAATGCATTTTCGGTTCAGGAACGACCCTCGGGGAAGTCCGTAAAAGATCTTCCTGTGACCTCACACGAAGGGAAAGATCCTGAACCATCTGAGTAAGTTCTTGAATCTGGCTAACTAGAAGCTGGCCAGGATTTGGCCCTAAACCAGTGGGATTCATGAGGCCGACAACCCTTCTAAACTGAATGAGGGAAAAAATCAAACCCTGTTTAATTTTAAGTTTTTGTCTGGCCGGTTATAATGTTATGATTCCAGTACTTCTGACCAGAGGAGATCTTATGACAAAGGCCAGAGTACTGGAAGGGAATGCTGGTTACGGGAGCAGGAAAGCCTAGTAACCCCTGGCGCCCTAACTCCGTTGTCTCGCCCGTGTTATCAGAAATCCCCTGCGAGACTATGGTTGCTTGAGCCCATGGCAGCCGCGTTTGAAGGGCGGATTACGTCTGCCCAACTCCGATGCCCCCTCAGGTCTTAATGGGAGACAAAGGGAAATCCGAGACAGGGTAATAACAAGGGGCCCTCTGACTAAGCAACCAGGCCAGGGGCTACAAGCTAACTAACTTAAACCAGAAGTATGTGCGGACAAACCGCCAGGGAAAAGGACAACCAAAAATCCACTGATCCGTAACTCCTATCCAGCACCGCTGGATACCAGAGTGGATTTGTGGGAGCGGAATCCTCCGCAAAAGCTCAGAAACACAAAATAACCAAATGATAATTAGTAAACGGTCAAGCCGCAACACACGGCTAAGCCGCGACTCACGAACACCACAGGATGTTAAAGGTGCTCGGTCTGGACTCCAGGAAAAGATGACAACTTCCGAGTACTAGACCACTGAGGACAGGAACGACCGGATAGAACAGGACTGGAAAACTCTCTGCAACTGACACAGCAAACAGGAAGCTATAACCGGCATCTGTGAGAAGTCCTGAGAGTGCATTTAAATGGAAGCCCTCCAATCAGGTGCCAGACAGGGCTAATTACAACATTCCGTGCAGCTGCATGCCTGCACGGCCAGGAACCAGTGAGGTGATTAACTTAGACCCAGCAACGGGGAACGTGGTCCGACAGTGGCGTCCCCGTTGCTAAGGTCTGTGCGGCTCCGTGCGCCCGGCGTCTAGCGTTGCTAGGGAGCCGCCGGCTGTCCGCATGCGGCGTCTCTAGTTGCTAGGCGCCGGGCCGCACTGACGAGCGGACCCTCGGCGCCTAACACACTGCCCCAATTCTCTCTTACTTGCTGTCTCACAACATACAAAACACGGCAGCCGAGAGTGGATGCAGCCAGGCCACTCTCTTCCCTGTTCACTGGTGGAGGGATCTGCTCTCCCCTCCATTCTGATGCCCCCCCCTGGCACTGTGACACTTTCAGCTGCGGCAAAGTACCAGAACAGACCACCCGAGAAATTAAGAGCAAGGAGCAAATAGCATGTGGCAAAACAATTCAGCAGCCAACGGTGGATACTTGCGAACTTCATAGGAACCAATGTCAAGATGTCGAATGCCCCATGAGGAAGGTGGAGCCTTGCACTGACACAGGCTCCACCTGTCGGGCTTAGAGTTGAAATGCCACGGAGTATATGCCGGCAACTCCTCACTCTCTGTCCCACATGTCACTCAGTAATGGGCCAGGCGACAAGGAGCAGTCCAGGCTGGAGAGGAGCAGCTGCTCCCGCCATCTCCCCGGCTCCCAGGCTGTGTGCTGATCACCTCTCCTCCGCATTAGCCCCACTCGTGCTGCATGCCCTCCTCCTCTAGTGGCTGAAGCGCTGAGCATCGTCTGACCACGGTGCGAGCCCAAATTGACCAAACCTACCGGGAACGTCCCAAGCGCTCACTCATTCATGGCTGAGCCCGGTTATCGGCTCAGTCCTCCTCTGTGACCCCCGCTCCTGGGTTGTTCATAAGAAGAGAGAAGTAAACACTAAAGTCTCTGGGCCCACTTCTTTGTCCTGGCCCGGGACTACAGTAAAAACAGTCCCGTCTCGTCCCCCCGTCCCCCAGGTGGCGGCCCTGATGTAAGTTTAGCAGTTACCACTGGTGGTGGAATTATAATTAATTCTGTTTTTGAAAGACCTAAGTGACATGACAGAAAATCACATTCTGTGCCCCTCACTCCTGTATTCAGCCATGGAAAGTCTTGGTGACCTCCAGTATAACTGTGAATTATAGACGTATTATTTACTCAGTTACAATACAGAGTCTTCTCCTCACCTCAATAGTATTGTCATAGCGCGAGTCCAGGAATATAGGCATCCGTGCTGAGAACACCGGTTCCCGATTCTCCATCTGGATTGAGACGTTCAGCTCTTTAGATGTGTTGGCAATTGACACAAACCCTAAGGGGTGGTTGGGCCCGGTCTCTATCTTCAGCTGGAGGGGGGAAAATACCCATTGGTTAAAATTTGTGCAACGTATCTGAATTTCTAATTTTTCCGCTCGTGACCATTATTTTATTCTAAAGGAAACCACTATGTGACTCGTTATAATAAATTAGAGATAATCAGCTGTTTCATGCAAATCACTTCCTTGAGGTGCCTCAATTTTCTGGAATATCTCCTGATATGTGACATAGGACTTCTGCCTGAAATCACCTGTTGATACTACAGAAACACACTGCCGCTACTGCTACTGCTAAATGTCAGATAGGAGTATACTATTACTGTACATGAAAAACTCAACACAGTTTTTGAAATTTCCTAGTGGGTACTAGATGGACTGTTGCCAGGTTGCTGTACAAGGTAGACCCATGTAACTGTGATATTGGTGGTGAAAGACCTCTCTCTGAGATTCATGGACACCACTCATCCGGGATTAGCTAACCTCCAGACTCCGGACAGCACTGCTGAATTTGGGACTGTCCGGAATAATTACAGATGGGTTGCAACCATAGACTGTAGTGGCCTCTCAAGCCCATGCTGCCATTTTGCTCATATCTAGATGTAAACATCTGATCAGATTTTCTAGGACCATTGTAACCACTGTAGCACACTGTGAATTGTTTCCATAGTTACAGTTGTTGATGAGGAAGGTAAACGATTTACAAAATGTTTAAAAAAAAAAAAGCTACAATGATACGTTTCTGAGTTACTGGCAGGTGATTTCAGGCAGAAGTCATATTTAAGAATCAGGAGATTCCCCGTGTGACCCTACTTGCTTGGGTGTGTGGTGGAAATGTTCTCCTGATGTCACTGTGAGATAAGGCCCAGTTCTGGGTAACTGAGGTCACACAGGTTGTATGGTGTGACGCACTTACATATGTTTCTCCTCCGCAGCATCCGCCACTGGAGACCAGGTACATCGACACCACCTCTCTCTTGTACGGGTCTCTGAGTCTCAGGTTCAGGCCAGGCCCACAGCACTCTGCCACCCGATATACAGAGAAGAGAATCTGGCCAGCGTTGGTCTGAAAAACTGAATGACAGCACAGTGAGGGCCACAGTAAAAGTTTCAGGGTCCCAAATCCCAGCCCGGTCCACGTGGTGTGGCTCTTCCTCGCAACGCAGCATATTATAAAGGGACAGAAAAAGTCTTACCTTTTTTCTGCAATATAACTTCCTCCACCTATAAACATAGGAACACGTGTTAATGTAAATCAGCGTGTCACGTATGTATCAGTAACAATCAGGATAAGGCTGAGGGCAGGACAGGTGAGGGTTGCCACCAGATGTCAGGTAAGAGTTGTGACAATAAATACAAGTGCACCACCTCACCTGTGACAATAAAAACAAGTGCACCACCTCACCTGTGCCAATAAAACAAGTGCACCACCTCACCTGTGCCAATAAAACAAGTGCACCACCTCACCTGTGACAATAAAAACAAGTGCACCACCTCACCTGTGTCAATAAAAACAAGTGCACCACCTCACCTGTGACACTAAAAACAAGTGCACCACCTCACCTGTGACAATAAAAGCAAGTGCACCACCTCACCTGTGCCAATAAAAACAAGTGCACCACCTCACCTGTGACAATAAAAACAAGTGCACCACCTCACCTGTGACAATAAAAACAAATGCATCACCTCACCTGTGTCAATAAAAACAAGTGCACCACCTCACCTGTGACAATAAAAACAAGTGCACCACCTCACCTGTGCCAATAAAAACAAGTGCACCACCTCACCTGTGTCAATAAAACAAGTGCACCACCTGACCTGTGACAATAAAAACAAGTGCACCACCTCACCTGTGTCAATAAAAACAAGTGCACCACCTCACCTGTGACAATAAAAACAAGTGCACCACCTCACCTAACAGCAGTCACCCGTCACAGAATGCAGCCACCTATACCGACTCCTGTTTACTAACTGTCTTCTGCACTGTAGGTTTTTTAACAATAATTGACAGACTATATTAGTTTATGAAGCTAATTAGAGATCTGTAGAACATTGTCCGATTAAAGATGCTGTTTAATAAATTTATATTGATACAGAATCCAAGTATAACCCCAAAATACACTTATTTTGACCGCTGACTTTCTGAAAACATATGTTTAAAGGAACTTAGTTTAATAATAGTTTCTCAAACCGAACATTGTTACATCTCTCACTCATCCACCGATGCTGTCCTGTTTTCTCCAGTGCCTCTTCTAATCATTATACACCAGTTACGGCTGTAACTTGTCGTTGTCCAGTATAAGTGACTCATGTTGCTATCTTCCTCTCCATATCGACCTCTTTCCACATTTATATCAAAGGTCAATGCAGATATGTAATGAGGTGCAATTAAGGATTCAGCTCACAAAGCACACTTAACCATGAAGTCTCAAAAGAAAACCCAGAATTATCTTTCAGGAGGACCTGGACTCTGATTGTGTGTTCTACCAAAAAGATCTTCCTATTATGGTATGGTATGTTATAATATGTGTGGGACTTTCACCGTTCAGAGAACCTCTTACTGTACCTGGTATATCTACAAAGCCAAACCTTCCTACCCCTCCCGAAACACACTGACCTTATATGATCCAATATGCTCTCAATTAGTAAAATGCCCTCTTCCAGGTAATGTATAAGGCTCTTTGATGGACAGACTGTGGTGTATCTCACCTCTGCAAGGCACTGCAACCCTGGAGGTACCACAGCGGTGGGCTTCTGAAGATGGTCCTGGTAGGCAGGCGTGAGCTGATTATGCCACTGGGGTTGGGTATGGATGGGTTTAGTGTTATAAGATCCTTAATATACAGTAAGAAACACAGTATATTAATACACTCATAAAGTACATATACAATATAAACAGGGTCATTTACATCCTGTGTATCAGTTCTAAGCAGGAACATTGGCCTAGGCAACATTGTTAGGGAAGTCTAACACTGGTCTGACTAAACATAATCTACAGTAGACTCTATGCTTTTATTCGGTATGGGACAATGTGGTTATTATTCTGTATGCACTGCTTTTGGCTTTCCTTTAAAGGCCTGAAAGTGGTCTTTCCCGGGGACTGACGGGGCTGCCAGGCTTGAGGGTATTGAGGGAATAGGAGAATTGTTCAGCTGCAGCAGAGGACATCTGGTTGGGGAAACAGGGCAGGTTATGGAGAACCTGTTTGAAAGATGGAGCACTGCCAGAGACAGTAGACACAATACGTTCCTGGCTAAATAGGTACCCAGACAAGATGGCAGAATTGCAGGGAACCTTAGGGTTTGAGGCTATATAGCTATCGTAAAGCAGCAAGCACTTTGCGCTTACAGCTTCCAACCTGAGCAGATGCATCTGGTGACCTCTCCATTGAGGCCTGGTCTAACACCACCACCGGGCTCAATGAGACCTGGTCTAACACCACCATCGAACTCTTTTCCACCTCCAGCCACCTCTACTCACAGTCTGTCATTCGCTTACAATATCAGGGCTGTTTCTAGACAATTTGGCTCCCAGTGCAAACAGTAAAATTGCACACACACACCCCTCTCCTCATTTCACCATAACAAGAAAGGAGGCAAAAGGGGGTATGGCCTCACTGCAATCGAATGGCCTCACAGAAATAGACTATATTCCACTTCAGGTTTGCATCCTGCCCTCCCAGACCTTGGCCACCATAAAAAAAAAAAAACGCACACAATGGCCCCCACAGGAAAAAAACAAACTCACTGACTCAGATAGGAAAACAAACACATTGGCTCCCACAGGAAAAAACACACACTGACCCAGATAGGAAAACAAACACATTGGCCCCCACAGTAGAAAAATAAATATAGCACTATACATGTGCCCCCCTTGTACATATAACATTATACACCTGCCCCCTGGCCAGTGATAGATGGCAGTCTCAGAATTATATAATAAACATCTCCTGACTTCTGCTTCCATATAACCACACTAACAGTGGCACCTGACATGGAAGGCATTGAATTTGGTGACCGTCCACCTGGCTCGCCCTATCGGGTAGTGGCACACTGCTGGCTGGCACAGTCACTACAAAGGCAGCTGCCTGCAGGCTAGTGGAGTAGGACTCTGAGTCAGGAGGGGATGGTTGACCACCCACGGGCAGGCCCAGTCTGTGACTGAAGTCAGAGTACTGCTATGCCCACCTGCCTTCTACCCCCAAAACGATTGCTTGCGAAGGGTGTGACCTCGCACACCTCCACAGGCTGATTTCAGTCCGAACCCAAACAAAATAGCTTGGAGTCCACATTTTGGGTGAGTTCGGGCCGCTGTAAAGTGCAGTCGCTACCGCAAGATCATCACGGCTAATTGGATTGACCCCACAGTTTGAAAAAGTTTTACTCTGAATATTGGCAGTGCTCCGCCGCTTTTTAATCAAACATTTTATTTTATTTTTATGTTCATCACTGTAATTTCATTTTTTCATATGTTTTAATTACTTCACTCTATTACCCCTATTAAGGGTTCATTACCATACTTACCTACATGAGCAACAAGGCAAGCAATTTAGGCAGACATTAATAGATAGTATTGGTGTGGACACCAATTTTAAGTGCACCCCAGGAGAACTGACTTCTTGCCTCTCTTTCTTTGTTTTACGTACCTATTTACGTATTTAATATACATCTGGGTTTAGAGAGACTCTCTCCCGTTTGTTTGTATATACTGTAATTGGTAGATCCCTGTATTCTGTATCTCATTATTGATTGATCTTGGTGTGGGATTTCACTCTCTAGGTAACGTGGAAAGGTAGGCTTGTCACGACCGTTTACAGGTCCTGTCTAGGCATGTGACTGCGATCTCATATGAATAAAACATGGCGCCAGTGTCACAGCTCCCACGGCCATTCTGCGCCGCCATGGAGACACTGAGGTATTCCACTGACCACCATTTCCCCTTATCTCAAGTCGCTTCCTCTCATACCTGCCTCCAAGTTTCCTCCCGTGCTGTCCCTGCTGCGCTGGAACTCTCTCCCTCTGTATCACACCTTCAAATGGGCCAATAAGACTCCCATCTTCATAAAAGCCTATGGCCGATTCTCTGTGTGACGCACGGGACACTTACATACATGCAAGTACGTGAACAGTTTCTATACCACAACTTTTTGTTTTCTGATGTCCAAGTCTTAAATATTTTGTTGGTAGAAAATATACACTGGGAATTCATTACAGTAACCGTTCCTTCTGGAATTAATAAAACTTCTGCGTAATGTACCGGACTCAGAGAATTGTATTCTGAATGCGTCCTCACACAGTTTTTATTACCTCCAGAAGGAACGGTTACTGTAGGGAATTTTTCCTGGTGTTATTTTCTACCAACCAAGTACTTAAGACTTCTGCTGGGTACAAACTGATAGATAAAGCTGCAGACATATCTATAGGCGGATCGGGCAGTTTGTTGTGCATACACACTGCCCGATCTGTCGTGAATGACGTCACAAACTGGGCGGGAATTTCCATGCGCCCGCCCAGTTGCGCTGTCAATCACCGCCGGCTGGTTCAGGAAGTATTTGGGGGCGCTGTTGGCGGCACTTCTCATTTAACTGTTTTCATTACTTTCACTTGCAGCTTCCCCCTTTTTTGAAGCCTCACATCTCCTGACTGCCCTTATCTCCTACCCTGACTCCTTCTGTCACTAATACCTATTCAACATTCATGAACTCAACTTGAGATTTCTTTGTTATTAAGTCACACTGTCCTTTATTACATTTCAAGATACTGACATACCCAGGATTCAAACCCATGGCCTGTGGTATTGCAGTCAGATACTCTATTCATTGAGCTACTTGCCCTTGCATAGAAAGCAAGAGAACTCTATTTGAAGCTCACCTTGTACTTTGTGAAAAAAAATAACCAGCATTGCGGCTGAGCAGACCTATGTAGTGTGTGGCTGCAAGAGATTGGATGAGTGGCTGCACACTACATAGATCTGCTCAATTGCAATGCTGATTATTTTATTACAATGTACCAGTAGCTTCATATAGTTAGAACTCCCATAGTGTTTATGCAGGATCAAGCAACTCAATGCAAAAGGTTATGGGTTTGAATCCTCGGCAAGGCAGTATATAGAAATGTGTTATCTAATAAAGGGTATTGTATCTAAATTACAATGAGCTCTCAAGTTAAGTGCATGACCGTGGTATAAATAGGATTTGTGTCCATGTTTTGTCATGCCCATTCCCCACGAGGGATGCGCTTTATGTCCCTATTGGAGAAATGGGGGGGGGGGGGGGGGATTCTCTTTCTGGCACAGGGAACCAAAAATGTCTAGTTGCGGCTCTGCAGCTGATTATACATTGGGTACAGCAGGTACACTGGACATACTGTAAGTGATGGTAGATATAATAGAATGGCTGAAGCATAGGGGGTAATTCTGAGTTGATCGCAGCAGCAAGAAAGTTAGCAATTGGGCAAAACCATGGCCCTCATTCCGAGTCGTTCGCTCTGTAATTTTCATCGCATCGCAGTGAAATTCCGCTTAGTACGCATGCGCAATATTCGCACTGCGACTGCGCCAAGTAATTTTACAATGAAGATAGTATTTTTACTCACGGCTTTTTCTTCGCACCGGCGATCGTAGTGTGATTGACAGGAAATGGGTGTTACTGGGCGGAAACACAGCGTTTTATGGGCGTGTGGTTAAAAACGCTACCGTTTCTGGGAAAAACGCGGGAGTGGCCGGAGAAACGGGGGGAGTGTCTGGGCGAACGCTGGGTGTGTTTGTGACGTCAAACCAGGAACGACAAGCACTGAACTGATCGCAGATGCCGAGTAAGTCAGAAGCTACTGTGAAACTGCTAAGTAGTTTGTAATCGCAATATTGCGATTACATCGTTCGCAATTTTAAGAAGCTAAGATTCACTCCCAGTAGGCGGCGGCTTAGCGTGAGCAACTCTGCTAAATTCGCCTTGCGAGCGATCAACTCGGAATGAGGGCCTATGTGCACTGCAGGGGAGGAAGATATAACATTTGCAGAGAGAGTTAGATTTGGGTGGGTTATTTTATTTCTGTGCAAGGTAAATACTGGCTGCTTTATTTTTACACTGCACATTAGATTGCAGATTGAACACACCACACCCAAATCTAACTCTCTCTGCACATGTTATATCTGCATACCCTCCAACATTTTACACACAAAAATCGGTACAAATTAGAAAAAGGGGCATGGCCACGGGTAAAGGGTGCGTGGCCATGCCCCTTTTCCAATACTTTCAATGGAAGTTTGGAGAACCAAAAATAGGTACAGACCATAAAAAAAAGGTACTGTACATATTAAAAAGGTACAGTTGGAGGGTATGTATCTGCCCTCCCTGCAGTGCACATGGTTTTGCCCAATTGCTAAAAAATTTCCTGCTGCGATCAACTTGGAATTACCCCCATTATACGGACACAGATCACAGGAACCCAGATCTCACCTGACGTCATGGCTGGCAGACAGCCGGCGTCTGATTCTATATCACCCTCTGTAATAGAGACAAAGTACAAACAGATCATGTAGGTAATTGCAGCTGCTGATTACAGTTATTATCAATTACAAACTAATGAAGTAACCGCTGCTTAATTACTGTTATAGCACTGTACTGCTTCTCTTGTTCATTATTCTCAGTATCTGCCCTTATCGAATACATAATATACCCCGGCATTCGGGAGCCTGTGGTCACATGACCGACAGTAGCATCCCAACATTGAAAATCCCAACATCGGAGGCTAAGTATTTCTACCCCCCATCCCCTACGCTAACCCTCAAGAGGTGGTGATGGCTAGGGCTAAACTTACCTAGTGCATAGCCCTAACTCTCCCCACCCAGCTCTAAACCTAACCCGTATCCCGTTACTCATATTTCTGGATGTCGGCTGTCGTGTCCTGAGAGGTTTCGGGATTCCAACTTCAGTCACATGACCGCCATCCTCCCGCCATCACTCTTTGGCTATGATAAAGAGCAAGGCACCACTTTCCTCACTATGCATGTTTGAAGGGGAGAAGGCAGGCTTGCAGGGGCTGTGAGAAGGGAAGAGGCAGGCAGATATGGACTGTGTGATGTGGAGAAGGCAGGCTTACAGGGGGTGTGGGGGGGAAGAGGTGGGCAGAGAAGGGCTGTGTGACGGGGACAAGGTAGGCTTGCAGGGGGTGTGGGGCTGGAAGAGGCAGGCAGGTATGGACTGTGTGATGTGGAGAAGGTAGGCTTACAGGGGGTGTGGGAGGGAAGAGGCAGGCAGAGAAGGGCTGTGTGTCGGGGAGAAGGCAGGCTTACAGGGGGTGTGACAAGGGCAGAGAAGGGCTGTGTGATGTGGAGAAGGCAGGCTTACAGGGGGTGTGGGAGGGAAGAGGCAGGCAGAGAAGGGCTGTGTGTCGGGGAGAAGGCAGGCTTACAGGGGGTGTGGGAGAGAAGAGGCAGGCAGAGAAGGGCTGTGTGATGTGGAGAAGGCAGGCTTACAGGGGGTGTGGGGAGGGAAGAGGTGGGTAGAGAAGGGCTGTGTGATGTGGAGAAGTCAGGCTTACAGGGGCTGTGGGGAGGGAAGAGGCGGGCAGAGAAGGGCTGTGTGATGTGGAGAAGGCAGGCTTACAGGGGGTGTGGGGGGGAAGAGGCAGGCAGAGAAGGGCTGTGTGATGTGGAGAAGGCAGGCTTACAGGGGGTGTGACAAGGGAAGAGGTGGGCAGAGAAGGGCTGTGTGATGTGGAGAAGGCAGGCTTACAGGGGGTGTGGGGAGGGAAGAGGTGGGCAGAGAAGGGCTGTGTGATGTGGAGAAGGCATGCTTACAGGGGTTGTGGGGAGGGAAGAGGCGGGCAGAGAAGGGCTGTGTGATGTGGAGAAGGCAGGCTTACAGGGGGTGTGGGAAGGGAAGAGGCGGGCAGAGAAGGGCTGTGTGATGTGGAGAAGGTAGGCTTACAGGGGGTGTGAGAAGAGAAGAGGTGGGCAGAGAAGGACTGTGTGATGGGGAGAAGGCAGGCTTACAGGGGTTGTGGGAAGGGAAGAGGCGGGCAGAGAAGGGCTGTGTGATGTGGAGAAGGCATGCTTACAGGGGCTGTGGGGAGGGAAGAGGCGGGCAGAGAAGGGCTGTGTGATGTGGAGAAGGCAGGCTTACAGTGGGTGTGGGGAGGGAAGAGGCAGGCAGAGAAGGGCTGTGTGATGTGGAGAAGGTAGGGTTACAGGGGGTGTGGGAGGGAAGAGGTGGGCAGAGAAGGGCTGTGTGATGTGAAGAAGGCAGGCTTACAGGGGGTGTGTGGAGGGAAGAGGTGGGCAGAGAAACAGAGCCGGCCCTAGCTATAGGCAAGCTAAATAATTGCCTAGGGCATTTGGAGTGCCTAGGGGCATTCAAGCATGTCTGCAGGGAGTAAGGGACAGTCTGCAAACTATCCCTTACTTTACAAATGTATTCAATCTTTACTTGTATACACTGCTGATTACATTTGTCAGACGGTCCCTTAAACTCCCTCCCAGCATGAGATCCTGCAGACATGCTTGAATGCCCCTGACTTGCGAGATTTTAGAAACAGCAGATGCCCGGTAACTGCAATTCTTGGACCTCACTGACATTTTTATTGACTATGGCCCTCATTCCGAGTTGATCGCTCGCAAGGCGAATTTAGCAGAGTTGCTCACGCTAAGCCTACGCCTACTGGGAGTGTATCTTAGCTTCTTAAAATTGCGACCGATGTATTCGCAATATTGCGATTACAAACTACTTAGCAGTTTCAGAGTAGCTTCAGACTTACTCGGCATCTGCGTTCAGTTCAGTGCTTGTCGTTCCTGGTTTGACGTCATAAACACACCCAGCGTTCGCCCAGACACTCCCCCGTTTCTCCGGCCACTCCTGCGTTTTTTCCGGAAACGGTAGCGTTTTTATCCACACGCCCCGAAAACGCTGTGTTTCCGCCCAGTAACACCCATTTCCTGTCAATCACACTACGTTCGCCAGAGCGAAGAAAAAGCCGTGAGTAAAAATACTATCTTCATTGTAAAATTACTTGGCGCAGTCGCAGTGCGAATATTGCGCATGCGTACTAAGCGGAATTTCACTGCGATGCGAAGAAAATTACCGAGCGATCAACTCGGAATGAGGGCCAATGTGAGGTTATTACTGGATGGCTCTTTATGATACCACATGAGTATTTTGGCAGACTGCTCCAAAAAATAAACAGACACATCACCTAAACTGCTTGTGCTTAAAGTGTGCACATGGGGGAGGGGGACCCTGTTATCCTCGGTCTGTCCCTTTTATCTGTGCAAACCCCATGTGTCTACAGGGATTAAGCCGTCCATTGATTTTATTAACGGCCTCGCCGTCCACCCCCCTACCTTCTTTTCTCCCCAATAAACACGCGGACAACTGAATTGCGATTTAAAAGGTCACAGCCAAATTTATTGATTGGATTAGAATTGGTACTCTATAAGTGGGTGGCGAGAAAGCAGTGCATACCCCCGGCTACAGCCTCCATATTAATTTCTCCTCAATTAAACAACGGGGCGGAACCTAAGTCCCGCCCTTGCGCAAGTTAGCTGAGCGGTACCACTTCCCCTCATCGGCATAGCACCGGTCCACCCTTAAGATGACGACCGTGTCGGCCCTTGAGGCCACGACAAATTCGCCGAGTATCTGGGGAAGTGCCGGCCAACCGACGTTGCGCTACTACAGACCGCCGAGGAGCACTGCTTGCCGCGCCTGCTGGACCTCTTTTGCCAGACCATAATTAAAGACCGAATTGGCCTGACGTTGCCACCACCGGACGTAAACTTCAATTCAAATTCCAGTTACCTCACCTTCGCCCTGGTGATAGCGAAAACTCTGGATTGCCTGTCGGTGCCACCACCGAAATTAAAAAATGTTCAATTCCTAAATACCAGGGCCAAATTGCCCTACCAACTGGGCGGGAGGGTGGGTGCCTTCTTGTATCCTTGATCAGCCTGAAAGAGGGAGCCTGCCTGGCACTCCTGCTCTTTTGTACCTCCCAGGTAACTCTCCTCCCCCTCTTACCTATAGGATGCTGCTATGCTACCTGCTCTATCCCCCCCCCCCCTCCCCTCCCCTCCCCTTTTCTCTCCCTCCTTGCCCTAGGCTCCTTCTTTAAAAAACCCAGGACGCTTATTTATTCTCGGGCCTAGTTTGTCCCTCGAATTCTTTAAGCCGTCCATTGATTTTATTAACGGCCTCGCCGTCCACCCCCCTACCTTCTTTTCTCCCCAATAAACACGCGGACAACTGAATTGCGATTTAAAAGGTCACAGCCAAATTTATTGATTGGATTAGAATTGGTACTCTATAAGTGGGTGGCGAGAAAGCAGTGCATACCCCCGGCTACAGCCTCCATATTAATTTCTCCTCAATTAAACAACGGGGCGGAACCTAAGTCCCGCCCTTGCGCAAGTTAGCTGAGCGGTACCACTTCCCCTCATCGGCATAGCACCGGTCCACCCTTAAGATGACGACCGTGTCGGCCCTTGAGGCCACGACAAATTCGCCGAGTATCTGGGGAAGTGCCGGCCAACCGACGTTGCGCTACTACAGACCGCCGAGGAGCACTGCTTGCCGCCATAGCCTGGTTCCTAGAACCCAGGCCCGCCACCCCCTGCTACCTCATGCCTTCCACTGACGCTTTCTGCTATGTTGCCCAAGAATATAGCTAAACCTTCCTCTGTCAGGTGTACCCCGCCTTGCCTGAATAGTCCCTCCTCTCCGAACCTCAACAACGGGTGCCTGGCGATCGTATCGCCTTCTCCCGTTAAGAGACGGGCTACCGCCCTGTTCACCTTTCTTCTGACCCTTTGTAACCCCGTGCCCCCCTGTGCCCTTGGGACTATCTCGGACCATGTGATCCGTGTATTAGGCCACCGGCCCTTCAACCCTTGTATGCCGGCTTGAATTGCCGTAATCGGCTCGCTCCCCTAGCTTTTTCCTAGATCGCTGCCCCCTAGACCTTTTGCCCTCCTGAAAAGTAGAATTACAAATAACCGTTACCCCCTGTTGTATGCGGACCTATGGTGCGAACTTTCGCGCGACCCATATGAAGGTGAAAACCACAAAACCTCTTTTTGTTTGAGGGCAAAATTGGAAAAAGTCCTTCATTCCCCCATTTATGGCGGGCAGCTTAAGGCCTTGGGTTTCGCGAAAGACGCCGAGCTGCCTTCTAGTCTTGCTTTTCCGCGCGTAAGTGTACCTTGTACGCTCCTGATTTCCCCCTGGCCAGATTTTTGGTCTCGCCCGCTGGCAACCCCTTACGTGCCACTACTGCCATGTCTTGTCAGTTGATAATTACACTTTCAAATGTCATGACGATGCCTCCACCGAAAAAACAAAAAACAAAAAACAATTTCTACATCCTAACGGTGCCAATAAAAAATTTCTACATCCTAACGGTGCCGAAATTAAAAACACAACAATTCTACATCCTAACGGGTTCAATCCGGTTAGGTATACTCATCATATAGCGCCCTATGATCTATACCTAGCAACTGACATATGACATAAGACACCCGAGAGTGCATACAAACTCCACAAAGAATGCTCTTAACTGGATTGAACCCATGACCTAAGCACTGTGAGGCCGTAATACTACCCATTGCCACATACTGGTGCGTTTACGCTGACTTGATATTCATGCCTTGCGCCAGACTATAGTTGTCCTACGTTATCCCGTCTACCGCTAAGGCACATGCAGCCTTGACCCCTACTTTATGCAGAGATGAGGTATTATTCAGCCCTTAAACCTTCGCTTTGCGCCTGGACCTTTTGCTTTCCTTTTCCTTCTGTCCTGTCTACCTTATTATGATACCATAAGTGACCATCATATTGCACGTTCACTAAAGTAGCTTTGATGGGTTTTTACTGTGATCGCTACCGCTACTTGTTGCATTTTGTATGACCGTTCGGTTCTGGAACAAACTTATTCAGCGCTTAAAGGCATAGCTAGTAAATGTAATATGAATTAAGAACTGGGATTGAACCCATGACCTCAGCGCTGTGAGGCCGTAATGCTAACCATTGCCCCATAAATGGTGCGTTTCTGCTATTCTGCTACCTAAGTGAACATAATACTGCGTATTCCCCAAAGCCGCTTTGATGGTTTTTCTATTGAGATCGCTATCGCTACTTGCTTTGTCTCCCAGGCCTGCCTTTTGTATGACACTCAGGTTATATAACAAGCGGTTATCATTATAACTATATACCACATAATACAATGCCAGGGGATTAAACCATGCGTTTAGCACAGTGGAAGTTGTACTGCGTAGCGCTGGGCTGTACCGCGCTATGCAAATCGTGGTCTGTCTATTTTTTATTTATTTTTATTTATTCATTATTATTATTATTATTATTTTTGGTTTTTGTTACTGCCTCGTTATGCTCTGTGTACCCATGCATTTTTCTAATGTATGGACTGTGCAAGGCATTGCAAATCGCCTGTGACGCCTTCCTACTAACTGCAATACAATAATAATGGAGCTAAGGCCACGGGTAATACTGAAAAAATTTGCTAGTATGAACGTTATGGTGCGTGACTGTCCCCCACTGATCTGTATTATACTGTTCTTATATACCTACTATCAATGCAATAGTACATGCTCACGGCAATGCGATGACTGTTCTGCCTTATATTATATAATTCATCGCTATTCCCCTCTATAATGTGCAAAATACCCCCCGGCCATTCGATCCGGTATTAAGCTTTATATTAGCCCGCTAGTATACCTATGATGCTGAAATATGCTCTTGCCGCCATGCCCTCAGTAATCATTACGCTGTATACCTAGTACGACCCGTACCCTGTAATATACCCATGCGGCAATGACATCGCTGATTTGCTTTATCTCGTATACTTCCCCTTTCACACTGCCGCCCGTACCCGGTATTTTGCCATTTTAACTGGCTTCCTAAACGGGTCAAAACTGCGATGTGAAAAGGGGTCCCCTTCAATTTACCGCTTTCAACTACAGGTATTTTGAACGGTAAAAGAAGGGTCCTCCCCGTTTCAGTCCCATTTCACTGTGCAGTGTGAAAGGGTCTGAAACGGTATTTGCAAGCCCCAGCAGGTCATAGGCTGTCTCCATGTGTGATGTCAGCAGCCACAACCAGGAAACAGCTTGGAAAACACCGGAGACCCATGTGAGAGTGGCTTTATAAACTTTTATACTGCAAAGCCACTATAAAATGTCTCATTAGAGTGATGAAGAGGTGAGGGAGCTGCTTTAGGATCAGAGGGGATGAGGAAATCTGCAGACAAATTACTGGGACAGTCAAGAATACCCTCATATATAAAAACATAGCAAAATGCTTCAAGCTGCTGGGTTCCATCGTACTACTATCCAAATTTATTAATAATTAATTAATTAATACTTATTAATAATGTGTGGTTAGAAAAGTCCATTTATAGCGACAACCACTGTTTTCTATGGGTGAAACGGGTTCAGTGTGAAAGGTACCAAAAAAAAATTAATGAAATGGTAATATACTGGTTACAACATGAGATGTGAAAGGGGTTTAACTGCTCAAACCCGTTTTAAGAACCGTTTCAAATACCGTTTCAAAAGCAGGTTTTGCGATGTGAGCAGCATTGCTAGTACCTATTCTACCCTGCAATATATACACGCCGTTGCACTTCTGCGATCCTTGCATCACTCGCATATTATAACCTTATCATACTTTATACGCTGTAATTTAATACTGACTGCAATGTAACCACTGACCCATGTTATACTGTCTACTATGACACTATTACACACTATGCGCTGCCATAACCCCCACAACCCTGTAATTCTACCCAGCCCCCCACTGCCCTTTTATTTCCTTTATTTATGTATTTTTATTTTTACACCCCCTCCCTCGTATACCTTACACTGGTCACCCTGCTGGGAGGGGTTATGTGCAGGGGAGAAGATGAAAGGGAACCACCACCATTGTTGGAGGAGGGGAGATAAGATAACCCCCAGCCAGATAGCGTCTGCTGGACATGCTATCAGTAATTAAGAAGGGGGGAAGCTATTGTATTACTGTGAGAGCAAAGATTTTATGCGGGAAGCCTTAGCAACGGGGAAGGGGGGGGGGGGGGGGGTTGCTTAGATGTGGTGTTTGCTATCCCTGCAGCAGCTGAATGTCCCATGCGTTTGTCTTTTAAAACCAACTCCAAGGCTGGAGTGATTATCTTATGTTTTCTTACCAGACAGTCGCTTTAACCCACTAAGCCATAGCGCAGAAGCCATACCCCTAGCCTGTAAATACATGATACTTATCTGGGTGGTCCCTCTGCGTGCCTCCTAAGGAATCATTAGATTGCAAAGTTTCGCGTGGGTCCCCCTGAAGCTAAGCCGTAGGGAGAAGCGAGACGAGTAGCCTGATCATCTGTAAGTAAGTACAGTAAGTGAGAGGGAAAAGTACCATATTACAAAGTAACATGACCGAAAAGGGAACATTCATGGAAATAATTAATTAACTAACAACCCAATAACTTGAATTAATAAATAGGCTGGCTGATTGATATGGGTATTGGTACTGGCTAGCGCCCGTGCAGCCTGGCGGATATGGCGGGGCTGATACCCGGTGGAGTGGGCTGCGGCGGGCCAGCAGCTTGCCCACTGCGGATAATGGGCTGTGGGGAAGTGCTGTCCCGCATGCCACCCGAGGGGGGGGGGGGGGGGGGGGGAGCGCTGCAAGCTGCTGCCCCCATCCCACTTGCTCTGGCTGTGCAAAATGAGTGTTTAGCAACTATTTTTCTATATAAACATTACTCAATTACCGACATAGGAGTATACACAGATAAAATGTAAGCTAACATGGTGCTGTTATAAAGAATGAGAAACTGTGACCTGTAAAATGTGGATTACTCCAAATGATCTTTACATTTTTGAAATCTTACTTTCCTATAATGTTATATTTTCATGTTATATTTTTATTGTATCATATTTACTTACCACTTTGCTCTTATTATTTTTATTGTATCATATTTATTTACCACTTTGTTCTTATTTTGATTAAAGATTTAGAACACATTCTGCTGTACCGTTTACCTTTAATTTTTAGTTAAAAACATGAAAATACTAATAAAAGTATTTTAAAAAGGAAAGCATGTTAAGTTTCTTAGTGAGAAGTAGAGTATTCCACCCACAGCAATCACGGGCTCCTGCGGTGGTGTCTGTCCCGCCGGAGCCGCTATCTGTGCCTGCTGTCGCTGCTGGGCGCGTACCTGCGTGTGTCGGTACGCGCCGCTACTGTGCAGCGTCGCTGGGGGTGTGAGTGCGGGCTCTGGCGGCGGCCTGTTAAGTTTCTTAGGACCTGACCCGCCGTAGACGGGGATTGTAGCTGCTGCTGTGGCTGGGCGGCGCCGAGCGTGACGCGATCGCTCGGCGCCGGAAGGAGGGGGGGGTGCGGCCTGCGGCTGGCTACGGGCTGGCTCGCCGGAGCCTGCTTCCGGGCCGCCGCGCGCCAGCCACGTGCGTAGGGGTGACGCGGTCGGCGGTCTCGCCGATCCCGTCCGGGGCCCTCGGGAGTGAGCAGCGTGCTGTGAACCGTGCGCTGCCTGGTCCGCCTGGATGAGGCGCCGGGGGGCGGGGGCATTCCTTCTGGGTCTGGGCATTCTGGTGTGCGGGCGCTAGATGACTGGGCTGCGTTTGGTGCAGTGAGTATATTTTGTGGTGAACTGTAAGGAGGGGGGTCTAGATTTTGGGCTGCAGTGTGTGTATAACTGAAGTGTATGAGAGGGGGCTTATAATAAAATTGTACTTATTCCTTTCCCTTGATTCCAGGAGCTGTGAGGTGGGTGCCTTCTTGTATCCTTGATCAGCCTGAAAGAGGGAGCCTGCCTGGCACTCCTGCTCTTTTGTACCTCCCAGGTAACTCTCCTCCCCCTCTTACCTATAGGATGCTGCTATGCTACCTGCTCTATCCCCCCCCCCCCTCCCCTCCCCTCCCCTTTTCTCTCCCTCCTTGCCCTAGGCTCCTTCTTTAAAAAACCCAGGACGCTTATTTATTCTCGGGCCTAGTTTGTCCCTCGAATTCTTGTAACATGGGCAGTGTTCTCCCCACCCTTTATTTCTCAACCAGTCCATGTCGTAGAATTCCCCTTCCCCCAGAACTGTAACGTGGTCAGTAAGGTGTTGCGCTATTTCTATATGAAACGTCAGTGCAGTGAGACTTTCGGACGCGTCAGACTGGAGGGCAGAGCATATCCCTCCCACAGTATAAAATAAAGGGCTGCAGTTTCCGGGGGTAAACAGACACCAACAAACAAACTAAACAGTGTAGAGAGCGGACAGTTGCTACATGTTTGTTTCTGGACTTTTTGTGTAACCAGCAAGTATGGCAGTATCCATACATTGCTGCTTTCTGTGTCCAACCAGCAAGTGCACAGTATTTGGGCATATGTATTTGCATCCAAAAAGCGAATATAAGGGGTGAGACTTGCAACGGAAGGCATACCCTGTGAGGCCACGTCCCTTGCAGCAAGATCATGCCCCTTTAGTGGGTGAGAGTGCAAGCATATACCCACACCATGAATACTATAAGTTGCATGGTGCCCCCTGTCATTTTCTTCTAGATCTGCCCCTGGGCAGAGGTCCCGCTTTGGGCTAGCTACCGCAATCGGAGCTCTCAGCAGCAGGATCTGATGGGCTAGGAACAGTCATTAAGGGCAGCGGGGGGAGGGGGGGCAGCTTCAAAAATAGCTGCAGGAGGAGGGTTGCTGCACATGACCATTAGCAGTAGCTCCTCCTCCCATGGGCCTTTGCGGAGATACGGTCTCCCTACAGCCACGGCGCCACCCAGCCTGCCACCCCCACGTCACAAAGCGCAGTCAGGGATTAGGGGAGCTGCAGTGGCACACACTGACTGCCAGCAAGCAAAAGTTTTATCAAAAAAAGCTACTAGCTAGCATTACTAATGTAGGGCATATGTGTAAGGTGCATTACTGTGCGGCATTATGCAGGGTTAGACTGGGCCACAAGGGCACAGGGTAAACTCACAGTGGGCCCCACTGCCTGAGGGTTGCTGGGTCAGATGCGGAACTAGCAGCGGTGCTAGGGGGCACCAGCTAAAATCTTGCCTTGGGCATCAAATTGGCTAGGGCCGGCTCTGCAGAGAAGGGCTGTGTGATGGGGACAAGGGAGGCTTACAGGGGCTGTGGGGAAGGAAGAAGTGACCCTCGAGCTGGAACTGGGGGCTGCAGGGGGAAGTGGGCAGCTGCAGGGGGATCGGGGGGTAGAATCTGGCTCTGGGAGACTTGCCCCATTTTCTGTCTGGCCGATAATGGTGCTGTCACGACTGTAGTTATTTGTGAATCCGGACTAGGACTAGATACTGGGTCTGGTCTTGAGAGTTATGGACAAAACTGGGCAGGCTTTATAAATTATCTACTCAGGCAGACGTTGCAGGTTGGCTGAGAGATTAGGGTAGAAGTTGACCAGCTAAGAGACTACTGGAACACTGGTGGAGTGACCCACCAGTGCAATAGATAGCTGGGTTGTCACCAATACAGATTGTCTTTCTGAAGACTGAAATGTTCTGGTGATGAAAGTCAGAATGCTGGGTGAAGCCAGCAAGGAAGAAATGTAGAATGCTGGGTGGAACCAGCACAGCAGGTTTTCCAGATGCTGAACGAAACCAGCGGAGTAGATTTGCAGAAGGCTGCGCGGAACCACCACAGCAGGTACTCCAGATGTCGGAATTGGCTTTCCTACACGGCAGGACTTTGGAATGCTGGATGGAACCAGCACTGCAGGACTTTAAATGCTGGATGGAACCAGCACGGCAGGACTTTGGAATGCTCGACGGAACCAGCACGGCAGGACTTTGGAATGCTCGACGGAACCAGCACGGCAGGACTTTGGAATGCTCGACGGGACCAGCACGGCAGGACTTTGGAATGCTCAACGGGACCAGCACGGCAGGACTTTGGAATGCTGGACGGGACCAGCACAGCAGGACTTTGGAATGCTGGACGGGACCAGCACGGCAGGACTTTGGAATGCTGGACGGACCAGCACAGCAGGACTTCGGAATGCTGGACAGGACCAGCAAGGCAGGACTTCAGGCAGGACTTCGGAATGCTGGACGAGACCAGCAAGGCAGGACTTCGGAATGCTGGACGGGACCAGCACGGCAGGACTTTGGAATGCTGGACGGGACCAGCACGGCAGGACTTTGGAATGCTGGACGGGACCAGCACGGCAGGACTTTGGAATGCTGGACGGGACCAGCACGGCAGGACTTCGGAATGCTGGACAGGACCAGCAAGGCAGGACTTCAGGCAGGACTTCGGAATGCTGGACGAGACCAGCAAGGCAGGACTTCGGAATGCTGGACGGGACCAGCACGGCAGGACTTTGGAATGCTGGACGGGACCAGCACGGCAGGACTTTGGAATGCTGGACGGGACCAGCACGGCAGGACTTTGGAATGCTGGACGGGACCAGCAAGGCAGGACTTCAGGCAGGACTTCGGAATGCTGGACGAGACCAGCAAGGCAGGACTTCGGAATGCTGGACGGGACCAGCATAGTAGATTTGCAGAAGGCTGGGCGGAACCAGCACAGCAGGTTTTCTAGATGCTGGATGAAGACAGCAATGCAGATTTTCTGGAATGCTGGATGAAGACAGCAATGCAGGTTTTCTGGAGTGCTGGATGGAACCAGAAGAATAGGTTTTCTGTGAATGCTGAGTGGAGTCAGCAATGCAGGTTTTCTGGATGTTGGGCGGAACCAACAAGGTAGGAGTTCAGAATGCTTGACGGAACCAACAAGGCATAGATGCCGCGATGGAATGCAGAAGAGTCTTTCGGTGCACTAGGATGGTACACCAGTGCACTTGGACATGCTGAGATGGAGACAGTGTTATGGCCCTTTAATATCAGCCAGGTGGTGCTGTGATGGTAATAGCACTGTCTAATACAGCTGAAGATGCAGTCGCTCACTACAGACTAAGAGACAACAAAGCACTGACAGCTTGCCAGTGCTGGGACTTGGAACTTATACCCCTTGATCACAGCTGACTGGATGAGGGATTCACATGACGAGGAAGTGATTCTGGATTGGGCCCAGGAAGGTCAGATGACCAGGAACTGTCATGGTGACGTCCATAGCTGGTTTTTGGAGGGAACCCCGGAGTGGTGAAGTTTGCAGAAATAGACAATAATGGCCGCAGGCCTGAGAGCACAAGGAGTTGTATCTGGTGACCACTGGACTTGTGGATGCTGGCACGGAAGCATAGGACAGCGTGAAGAGACTTGTTGAATTCAGCATTCACACAAAAGGTTAATCAACACAAGTGCAGCTCGTTAGCAATTCTCACTTTCCAGATAGAGAACTCAGCACTCAGGGAACTAATGGTTCTGGCGAGCTGTTTATCCCAGCCAGCAGAAAACACACAGGATACAGGACAGATGGCAGAGGTAAGTCACCGAATGATTTGATTTTAGTCAGGATTGTGACAGGCACCCGATTTGTTTAATGCCACCCGCCGGAATCCCAGCGCACCAGGGCTATTCCCACCCGTGGGTGTCCACGGCACCCGTAGAGTGGGAATAGTTTCTGTGGCAGGCCTGCAAGGGGTCTCTTAGCACATAGTAAATGCGCAAGTATGCATTACTACCGCACAGCACCACAGGTTTGGGTTCAATTCCACCATAGCCCTAACTGTGTTGGAGTTTGTATGTTCTCCCCATGCTTGTGCGGGTTTCCATTGGGTGCTCCGGTTTCATATCACATTCCTAAAATTTACTGTTAAAATATACTGGTAGCATTTATTGGCTCCTGAATGGCTCCTGACAAACACTAACCGCAGTGTGTGTGTGTGTGTGTGTGTGTGTGTGTGTGTGTGTGTGTGCGTGCGTGCGTGCGTGCGTGCGTGCGTGTGTGTGCTAGGAAGAGATTGTAAGCTCTGCTGGTGCAGGGACTGATGTAAATGGCAGAATATTCTCTGCAAAGCGCTACAGAATATGTGTGCGCTATATAAATAACTAGTAATAAATGACGTAGTGCACACCTGGCAGGGGACCACCACTCATCAGCTGCTCAGTAGATATAGGGACAATTCAATTAGGAGAAAATTAGGTGCCTGAGAGCTATTTTTACATTGTATTCAGTAATTGCATTTTCCCACAACATTCACATTTCTATTTTCTGTACAGCCCATTAGCAGCTGAAAAGATAAAGAAAATATTTATTCTAAGGTAACAATGTCAGAACGCAGTGCAGGACCTCTGGCACACAACTCCTTGTGAATGACCACACACTTTGAGTGGTTTAAACAGTATCAACTGGTCAATATTGACAAGTCCTGTACAAGGGTGAAATTGTTCTACAATGTGTTAAATAATGTGGCACAGGTATGGTGAGGTGTAATGATGTAGGACAGGAGTGTAGAGGTGTAATGATATGGGACAGGTATGTAGAGGTGTAAATGATATGGGACAGGTATGGTGAGGTGTAATGATGTGGGACAGGTATGTAGAGGTGTAATGATGTGGGACAGGTATGTAGAGGTGTAATGATGTTGGACAGGTATGTAGAGGTGTAATGATGCGGGACAGGTATGTAGAGGTGTAATGATGCGGGACAGGTATGGTGAGGTGTAATGATGGGGGACAGGTATGTAGAGGTGTAATGATGCGGGACAGGTACGTGGAGGTGTAATGATGTGGGACAGGTATGTAGAGGTGTAATGATGTGGTACAGGAATGTAGAGGTGTAATGATGTGGGACAGGTATGTAGAGGTGTAATGATGTGGGACAGGTATGTGGAGGTGTTATGATGTGGGACAGGTATGGTGAGGTGTAATGATGTGGGACAGGTATGGTGAGGTGTAATGATGTGGGACAGGTATGTAGAGGTGTAATGATGTGGTACAGGAATGTAGAGGTGTAATGATGTGGGACAGGTATGTAGAGGTGTAATGATGTGGGACAGGTATGTGGAGGTGTTATGATGTGGGACAGGTATGGTGAGGTGTAAATGATGTGGGACAGGAATGTAGAGGTGTAATGATGTAGGACAGGTAAGTAGAGGTGTAATTATGTGGGACAGGTATGTAGAGGTGTAATGATGTAGGACAGGTAAGTAGAGATGTAATGATGTAGGAGAGGTATGTAGAGGTGTAATGATGTGGGACAGGTATGTAGAGGTGTAATGATGTGGGACAGGTATGTAGAGGTGTAATGATGTAGGACAGGTATGTAGAGGTGTAATGATGTGGGACAGGTATGTAGAGGTGTAATGATGTGGGACAGGTATGTAGAGGTGTAATGATGGGGGACAGGTAAGTAGAGGTGTAATGATGTAGGCCAGGTATGTAGAGGTGTAATGATGTGGGACAGGTATGTAGAGGTGTAATGATGTCGGACAGGTATGTAGAGGTGTAATGATGTGGGACAGGTAAGTGGAGGTGTAATGATGTAGGACAGGTATGTAGAGGTGTAATGATGTGGAACAGGTATGTAGAGGAGTAATGATGGGGAACAGGTATGTAGAGGTGTAAATGATGGGGAACAGGTATGTAGAGGTGTAATGAAGTGGGACAGGTATGTAGAGGTGTAATGATGGGGGACAGGTATGGTGAGGTGTAATGATGTAGGACAGGTATGTAGAGGTGTAATGATGTGGGACAGGAATGTAGAGGTGTAATGATGTGGGACAGGTATGTAGAGGTGTAATGATGTGGGACAGGTATGTGTAGGTGTTATGATGTGGGACAGGTATGGTGAGGTGTAATGATGTGGGACAGGTATGGTGAGGTGTAATGATGTGGGACAGGTATGTAGAGGTGTAATGATGTGGTACAGGAATGTAGAGGTGTAATGATGTGGGACAGGTATGTAGAGGTGTAATGATGTGGGACAGGTATGTGGAGGTGTTATGATGTGGGACAGGTATGGTGAGGTGTAATGATGTGGGACAGGAATGTAGAGGTGTAATGATGTAGGACAGGTAAGCAGAGGTGTAATTATGTGGGACAGGTATGTAGAGGTGTAATGATGTAGGACAGGTAAGTAGAGATGTAATGATGTAGGAGAGGTATGTAGAGGTGTAATGATGTGGGACAGGTATGTAGAGGTGTAATGATGTGGATCAGGTATGTAGAGGTGTAAAGATGTAGGACAGGTATGTAGAGGTGTAATGATGTGGGACAGGTATGTAGAGGTGTAATGATGTGGGACAGGTATGTAGAGGTGTAATGATGGGGGACAGGTAAGTAGAGGTGTAATGATGTAGGCCAGGTATGTAGAGGTGTAATGATGTGGGACAGGTATGTAGAGGTGTAATGATGTGGGACAGGTATGTAGAGGTATAATGATGTAGGACAGGTATATAGAGGTATAATGATGTAGGACAGGTAAGTAGAGATGTAATGATGTAGGAGAGGTATGTAGAGGTGTAATGATGTGGGACAGGTATGTAGAGGTGTAATGATGTGGGACAGGAATGTAGAGGTGTAATGATGGGGGACAGGTAAGTAGAGGTGTAATGATGTAGGCCAGGTATGTAGAGGTGTAATGATGTAGGACAGGTAAGTAGAGATGTAATGATGTAGGACAGGTAAGTAGAGGTGTAATGATGTGGGACAGGTATGTAAAGGTGTAATGATGTGGGACAGGTATGTAGAGTTGTAATGATGTAGGACAGGTAAGTAGAGGTGTAATGATGTGGGACAGGTATGGTGAGGTGTAATGATGTATGACAGGTAAATAGAGGTGTAATGATGTGGGACAGGCATGTAGAGGTGTAATGATGTGGGACAGGTATGTAGAGGTGTAATGATGTGGGACAGGCATGTAGAGGTGTAATGATGTGGGACAGGTATGTAGAGGTGTAATGATGTGGGACAGGAATGTAGAGGTGTAATGATGTGGGACAGGCATGTAGAGGTGTAATTATGTAGGACAGGTATGTAGAGGTGTAATGATTTAGGACAGGTATGTAGAGGTGTAATGATGTTGGACAGGTATGTAGAGGTGCAATGATGGGGGACAGGTATGTAGAGGTGTAATGATGTAGTACAGGTATGTAGAGGTGTAACGATGTTGGACAGGTATGTAGGGGTGTAATGATGTAGGACAGATATATATAGGTGTAATGATGTAGGACAGATATATATAGAGGTGTAATGATGTAGGACAGGTATGTAGAGGTGTAATGTTGTGGGACAGGTATGTAGAGGTGTAATGATGGGGGATAGGTATGTAGAGGTGTAATGATGTGGGACAGGTATGTGGAGGTGTAATGATGTGGGACAGGTATGTGGAGGTGTAATGATGTGGGACAGGTATGGAGAGGTGTAATGATGTGGGACAGGTATGTGGAGGTGTAATGATGTGGGACAGGTATGGAGATGTGTAATGATGTTGGACAGGTATGTGGAGGTGTAAATTATGTGGGACAGGTATGTGGAGGTGTAATGATGTAGGACAGGTATGTAGAGGTGTAAATTATGTGGGACAGGTATGTGGAGGTGTAATGATGTAGGACAGGTATATAGAGGTGTAATGATGTGGGACAGGCATGTAGAGGTGTAATGATGTGGGACAGGTATGTAGAGGTGTAATGATGTGGGACAGGTATGTGGAGGTGTAATGATGGGGGACAGGTATGTAGAGGTGTAATGATGTGGGACAGGTATGTGGAGGTGTAATGATGTGGGACAGGTATGTGTAGGTTTAATGATGTAGGACAGGTAGTAGAGGTGTAATGATGTGGGACAGGTATGTGGAGGTGTAATGATGTGGGACAGGTATGTGGAGGTGTAATGATGTAGGACAGGTATGTAGAGGTGTAATGATGTAGGTTAGGTATGTAGAGGTGTAATGATGGGGGACAGGTATGTAGAGGTGTAATGATGTGGGACAAGTAAGTGGAGGTGTAAGGATGTGGGACAGGTATGTAGAGGTGTAATGAAGGAGGACAGGTATGTAGAGGTGTAATGATGTTGGACAGGTATGTAGAGGTGTTATTATGTTGGACAGGTATGTGGAGGTGTAATGATGGGGGACAGGTATGTACAGGTGTAATCATGTGGGACAGGTATGATGAGGTGTAATGATGGGGGACAGGTATGTGGAGGTGTTATGATGTGGGACAGGTATGTGGAGGTGTAATGATGTTGGACAGGTATGTGGAGGTGTAATGATGTTGGACAGGTATGTGGAGGTGTAATGATGTGGGACAGGTAAGTGGAGGTGTAATGATGTTGGACAGGTGTGTGGAGGTGTAATGATGTGTGACAGGTAAGTGGAGGTGTAATGATGTGGGACAGGTATGGAGAGGTGTAATGATGTGGGACAGGTATGTGGAGGTGTAATGATGTGGGACCGGTATGGAGAGG
>NW_026969035.1:0-57127 GCF_028390025.1 Pseudophryne corroboree
TCAAAAGTGCCCCAATTTCTACTTTAAACTTAGGTACTATCCCAAAATGTATCACTAAGGTGACAGAAGTTGATTTCGGAGCATCATTTTTGAACAGGAGCTTCAATCATTTTGTGGCATATGAGAATTCCATAAGCCCCGGACCTGTCAATTTTGGTCAAAAGTGAAAATGTCAAAAGTGCCCCAATTTCTGCTTTAAACTTTAGGTACTATCCCAAAATGTATCACTAAGGTGACAGAAGTTGATTTCGGAGCATCATTTTTGAACAGTTGCTTCAACCGTTTTGTGGCATATGAGAAATTTCCTAATCCCTGGACCTGTCGATTTTTGGTCAAAAATTAAAATTTCAAAAGTGCCCCAATTTCTGCTTTAAACTTTAGGTACTATCCCAAAATGTATCACTAAGGTGACAGAAGTTGATTTCGGAGCATCATTTTTGAACAGGAGCTTCAACCGTTTTGTGGCATATGAGAATTCCTAAGCCCGGACCAGTCGATTTTGGTCAAATATGAAAATTTCAAAAGTGCCCCAATTTCTGCTTTAAACTTTAGGTACTATCCCAAAATGTATCACTAAGGTGACAGAAGTTGATTTCGGAGCATCATTTTTGAACAGGAGCTTCAACGTTTTGTGGCATATGAGAATTCCATAAGCCCCGGACCTGTCGATTTTGGTCAAAAATGAAAATTTCAAAAGTGCCCCAATTTCTGCTTTAAACTTTAGGTACTATCCCAAAATGTATCACTAAGGTGACAGAAGTTGATTTCGGAGCATCATTTTTGAACAGGAGCTTCAACCGTTTTGTGGCATATGAGAAATTCCCTAAGCCCGGACCTGTCGATTTGGTCAAAAATTAAAATTTCAAAAGTGCCCTAATTTCTGCTTTAAACTTTAGGTACTATCCCAAAATGTATCACTAAGGTGACAGAAGTTGATTTCGGAGCATCATTTTTGAACAGGAGCTTCAACCGTTTTGTGGCATATGAGAATTCCCTAAGCCCCGGACCAGTCGATTTTGGTCAAAAATGAAAATTTCAAAAGTGCCCCCAATTTCTGCTTTAAACTTTAGGTACTATCCCAAAATGTATCACTAAGGTGACAGAAGTTGATTTCGGAGCATCATTTTTGAACAGGAGCTTCAATCATTTTGTGGCATATGAGAATTCCATAAGCCCCGGACCTGTCAATTTTGGTCAAAAGTGAAAATTTCAAAAGTGCCCCAATTTCTGCTTTAAACTTTAGGTACTATCCCAAAATGTATCACTAAGGTGACAGAAGTTGATTTCGGAGCATCATTTTTGAACAGTTGCTTCAACCGTTTTGTGGCATATGAGAAATTTCCTAATCCCCGGACCTGTCGATTTTTGGTCAAAAATGAAAATTTCAAAAGTGCCCCAATTTCTGCTTTAAACTTTAGGTACTATCCCAAAATGTATCACTAAGGTGACAGAAGTTTATTTCGGAGCATCATTTTTGAACAGGAGCTTCAACCGTTTTGTGGCATATGAGAATTCCCTAAGCCCCGGACCAGTCGATTTTGGTCAAAAATGAAAATTTCAAAAGTGCCCCAATTTCTGCTTTAAACTTTAGGTACTATCCCAAAATGTATCACTAAGGTGACAGAAGTTGATTTCGGAGCATCATTTTTGAACAGGAGCTTCAACCGTTTTGTGGCATATGAGAATTCCATAAGCCCCGGACCTGTCGATTTTGGTCAAAAATGAAAATTTCAAAAGTGCCCCAATTTCTGCTTTAAACTTTAGGTACTATCCCAAAATGTATCACTAAGGTGACAGAAGTTGATTTCGGAGCATCATTTTTGAACAGGAGCTTCAATCGTTTTGTGGCATATGAGAATTCCATAAGCCCCGGACCTGTCGATTTTGGTCAAAAAAGAAAATTTCAAAAGTGCCCCAATTTCTGCTTTAAACTTTAGGTACTATCCCAAAATGTATCACTAAGGTGACAGAAGTTGATTTCGGAGCATCATTTTTGAACAGGAGCTTCAACCGTTTTGTGGCATATGAGAAATTCCCTAAGCCCCGGACCTGTCGATTTTGGTCAAAAATTAAAATTTCAAAAGTGCCCCAATTTCTGCTTTAAACTTTAGGTACTATCCCAAAATGTATCACTAAGGTGACAGAAGTTGATTTCGGAGCATCATTTTTGAACAGTTGCTTCAACCGTTTTGTGGCATATGAGAAATTCCCTAATCCCCGGACCTGTCGATTTTTGGTCAAAAATGAAAATTTCAAAAGTGCCCCAATTTCTGCTTTAAACTTTAGGTACTATCCCAAAATGTATCACTAAGGTGACAGAAGTTGATTTTGGAGCATCATTTTTGAACAGGAGCTTCAATCGTTTTGTGGCATATGAGAATTCCATAAGCCCCGGACCTGTCGATTTTGGTAAAAAATTAAAATTTCAAAAGTGCCCCAATTTCTGCTTTAAACTTTAGGTACTATCCCAAAATGTATCACTAAGGTGACAGAAGTTGATTTCGGAGCATCATTTTTGAACAGGAGCTTCAACCGTTTTGTGGCATATGAGAATTCCCTAAGCCCCGGACCAGTCGATTTTGGTCAAAAATGAAAATTTCAAAAGTGCCCCAATTTCTGCTTTAAACTTTAGGTACTATCCCAAAATGTATCACTAAGGTGACAGAAGTTGATTTCGGAGCATCATTTTTGAACAGGAGCTTCAACCGTTTTGTGGCATATGAGAATTCCCTAAGCCCCGGACCTGTCGATTTTGGTCAAAAATGAACATTTCAAAAGTGCCCCAATTTCTGCTTTAAACTTTAGGTACTATCCCAAAATGTATCACTAAGGTGACAGAAGTTGATTTCGGAGCATCATTTTTGAACAGGAGCTTCAACCGTTTTGTGGCATATGAGAATTCCCTAAGCCCCGGACCAGTCGATTTTGGTCAAAAATGAAAATTTCAAAAGTGCCCCAATTTCTGCTTTAAACTTTAGGTACTATCCCAAAATGTATCACTAAGGTGACAGAAGTTGATTTCGGAGCATCATTTTTGAACAGGAGCTTCAACCGTTTTGTGGCATATGAGAATTCCATAAGCCCCGGACCTGTCGATTTTGGTCAAAAATGAAAATTTCAAAAGTGCCCCAATTTCTGCTTTAAACTTTAGGTACTATCCCAAAATGTATCACTAAGGTGACAGAAGTTGATTTCGGAGCATCATTTTTGAACAGGAGCTTCAATCGTTTTGTGGCATATGAGAATTCCATAAGCCCCGGACCTGTCGATTTTGGTCAAAAATGAAAATTTCAAAAGTGCCCCAATTTCTGCTTTAAACTTTAGGTACTATCCCAAAATGTATCACTAAGGTGACAGAAGTTGATTTCGGAGCATCATTTTTGAACAGGAGCTTCAACCGTTTTGTGGCATATGAGAAATTCCCTAAGCCCCGGACCTGTCGATTTTGGTCAAAAATTAAAATTTCAAAAGTGCCCCAATTTCTGCTTTAAACTTTAGGTACTATCCCAAAATGTATCACTAAGGTGACAGAAGTTGATTTCGGAGCATCATTTTTGAACAGGAGCTTCAATCATTTTGTGGCATATGAGAATTCCATAAGCCCCGGACCTGTCAATTTTGGTCAAAAGTGAAAATTTCAAAAGTGCCCCAATTTCTGCTTTAAACTTTAGGTACTATCCCAAAATGTATCACTAAGGTGACAGAAGTTGATTTCGGAGCATCATTTTTGAACAGTTGCTTCAACCGTTTTGTGGCATATGAGAAATTTCCTAATCCCCGGACCTGTCGATTTTTGGTCAAAAATTAAAATTTCAAAAGTGCCCCAATTTCTGCTTTAAACTTTAGGTACTATCCCAAAATGTATCACTAAGGTGACAGAAGTTTATTTCGGAGCATCATTTTTGAACAGGAGCTTCAACCGTTTTGTGGCATATGAGAATTCCCTAAGCCCCGGACCAGTCGATTTTGGTCAAAAATGAAAATTTCAAAAGTGCCCCAATTTCTGCTTTAAACTTTAGGTACTATCCCAAAATGTATCACTAAGGTGACAGAAGTTGATTTCGGAGCATCATTTTTGAACAGGAGCTTCAACCGTTTTGTGGCATATGAGAATTCCATAAGCCCCGGACCTGTCGATTTTGGTCAAAAATGAAAATTTCAAAAGTGCCCCAATTTCTGCTTTAAACTTTAGGTACTATCCCAAAATGTATCACTAAGGTGACAGAAGTTGATTTCGGAGCATCATTTTTGAACAGGAGCTTCAATCGTTTTGTGGCATATGAGAATTCCATAAGCCCCAGACCTGTCGATTTTGGTCAAAAATGAAAATTTCAAAAGTGCCCCAATTTCTGCTTTAAACTTTAGGTACTATCCCAAAATGTATCACTAAGGTGACAGAAGTTGATTTCGGAGCATCATTTTTGAACAGGAGCTTCAACCGTTTTGTGGCATATGAGAAATTCCCTAAGCCCCGGACCTGTCGATTTTGGTCAAAAATGAAAATTTCAAAAGTGCCCCAATTTCTGCTTTAAACTTTAGGTACTATCCCAAAATGTATCACTAAGGTGACAGAAGTTGATTTCGGAGCATCATTTTTGAACAGGAGCTTCAATCGTTTTGTGGCATATGAGAATTCCATAAGCCCCGGACCTGTCAATTTTGGTCAAAAGTGAAAATTTCAAAAGTGCCCCAATTTCTGCTTTAAACTTTAGGTACTATCCCAAAATGTATCACTAAGGTGACAGAAGTTGATTTCGGAGCATCATTTTTGAACAGTTGCTTCAACCGTTTTGTGGCATATGAGAAATTCCCTAATCCCCGGACCTGTCGATTTTTGGTCAAAAATGAAAATTTCAAAAGTGCCCCAATTTCTGCTTTAAACTTTAGGTACTATCCCAAAATGTATCACTAAGGTGACAGAAGTTGATTTTGGAGCATCATTTTTGAACAGGAGCTTCAATCGTTTTGTGGCATATGAGAATTCCATAAGCCCCGGACCTGTCGATTTTGGTAAAAAATTAAAATTTCAAAAGTGCCCCAATTTCTGCTTTAAACTTTAGGTACTATCCCAAAATGTATCACTAAGGTGACAGAAGTTGATTTCGGAGCATCATTTTTGAACAGGAGCTTCAACCGTTTTGTGGCATATGAGAATTCCCTAAGCCCCGGACCAGTCGATTTTGGTCAAAAATGAAAATTTCAAAAGTGCCCCAATTTCTGCTTTAAACTTTAGGTACTATCCCAAAATGTATCACTAAGGTGACAGAAGTTGATTTCGGAGCATCATTTTTGAACAGTTGCTTCAACCGTTTTGTGGCATATGAGAAATTTCCTAATCCCCGGACCTGTCGATTTTTGGTCAAAAATTAAAATTTCAAAAGTGCCCCAATTTCTGCTTTAAACTTTAGGTACTATCCCAAAATGTATCACTAAGGTGACAGAAGTTTATTTCGGAGCATCATTTTTGAACAGGAGCTTCAATCATTTTGTGGCATATGAGAATTCCATAAGCCCCGGACCTGTCAATTTTGGTCAAAAGTGAAAATTTCAAAAGTGCCCCAATTTCTGCTTTAAACTTTAGGTACTATCCCAAAATGTATCACTAAGGTGACAGAAGTTGATTTCGGAGCATCATTTTTGAACAGTTGCTTCAACCGTTTTGTGGCATATGAGAAATTTCCTAATCCCCGGACCTGTCGATTTTTGGTCAAAAATTAAAATTTCAAAAGTGCCCCAATTTCTGCTTTAAACTTTAGGTACTATCCCAAAATGTATCACTAAGGTGACAGAAGTTTATTTCGGAGCATCATTTTTGAACAGGAGCTTCAACCGTTTTGTGGCATATGAGAATTCCCTAAGCCCCGGACCAGTCGATTTTGGTCAAAAATGAAAATTTCAAAAGTGCCCCAATTTCTGCTTTAAACTTTAGGTACTATCCCAAAATGTATCACTAAGGTGACAGAAGTTGATTTCGGAGCATCATTTTTGAACAGGAGCTTCAACCGTTTTGTGGCATATGAGAATTCCATAAGCCCCGGACCTGTCGATTTTGGTCAAAAATGAAAATTTCAAAAGTGCCCCAATTTCTGCTTTAAACTTTAGGTACTATCCCAAAATGTATCACTAAGGTGACAGAAGTTGATTTCGGAGCATCATTTTTGAACAGGAGCTTCAATCGTTTTGTGGCATATGAGAATTCCATAAGCCCCGGACCTGTCGATTTTGGTCAAAAATGAAAATTTCAAAAGTGCCCCAATTTCTGCTTTAAACTTTAGGTACTATCCCAAAATGTATCACTAAGGTGACAGAAGTTGATTTCGGAGCATCATTTTTGAACAGTTGCTTCAACCGTTTTGTGGCATATGAGAAATTTCCTAATCCCCGGACCTGTCGATTTTTGGTCAAAAATTAAAATTTCAAAAGTGCCCCAATTTCTGCTTTAAACTTTAGGTACTATCCCAAAATGTATCACTAAGGTGACAGAAGTTTATTTCGGAGCATCATTTTTGAACAGGAGCTTCAACCGTTTTGTGGCATATGAGAATTCCCTATGCCCCGGACCTGTCGATTTTGGTCAAAAATGAAAATTTCAAAAGTGCCCCAATTTCTGCTTTAAACTTTAGGTACTATCCCAAAATGTATCACTAAGGTGACAGAAGTTGATTTCGGAGCATCATTTTTGAACAGGAGGTTCAACCGTTTTGTGGCATATGAGAATTCCATAAGCCCCGGACCTGTCGATTTTGGTCAAAAATGAAAATTTCAAAAGTGCCCCAATTTCTGCTTTAAACTTTAGGTACTATCCCAAAATGTATCACTAAGGTGACAGAAGTTGATTTCGGAGCATCATTTTTGAACAGGAGCTTCAATCGTTTTGTGGCATATGAGAATTCCATAAGCCCCGGACCTGTCGATTTTGGTCAAAAATGAAAATTTCAAAAGTGCCCCAATTTCTGCTTTAAACTTTAGGTACTATCCCAAAATGTATCACTAAGGTGACAGAAGTTGATTTCGGAGCATCATTTTTGAACAGGAGCTTCAACCGTTTTGTGGCATATGAGAAATTCCCTAAGCCCCGGACCTGTCGATTTTGGTCAAAAATTAAAATTTCAAAAGTGCCCCAATTTCTGCTTTAAACTTTAGGTACTATCCCAAAATGTATCACTAAGGTGACAGAAGTTGATTTCGGAGCATCATTTTTGAACAGGAGCTTCAATCATTTTGTGGCATATGAGAATTCCATAAGCCCCGGACCTGTCAATTTTGGTCAAAAGTGAAAATTTCAAAAGTGCCCCAATTTCTGCTTTAAACTTTAGGTACTATCCCAAAATGTATCACTAAGGTGACAGAAGTTGATTTCGGAGCATCATTTTTGAACAGTTGCTTCAACCGTTTTGTGGCATATGAGAAATTCCCTAATCCCCGGACCTGTCGATTTTTGGTCAAAAATGAAAATTTCAAAAGTGCCCCAATTTCTGCTTTAAACTTTAGGTACTATCCCAAAATGTATCACTAAGGTGACAGAAGTTGATTTTGGAGCATCATTTTTGAACAGGAGCTTCAATCGTTTTGTGGCATATGAGAATTCCATAAGCCCCGGACCTGTCGATTTTGGTAAAAAATTAAAATTTCAAAAGTGCCCCAATTTCTGCTTTAAACTTTAGGTACTATCCCAAAATGTATCACTAAGGTGACAGAAGTTGATTTCGGAGCATCATTTTTGAACAGGAGCTTCAACCGTTTTGTGGCATATGAGAATTCCCTAAGCCCCGGACCAGTCGATTTTGGTCAAAAATGAAAATTTCAAAAGTGCCCCAATTTCTGCTTTAAACTTTAGGTACTATCCCAAAATGTATCACTAAGGTGACAGAAGTTGATTTCGGAGCATCATTTTTGAACAGGAGCTTCAATCATTTTGTGTCATATGAGAATTCCATAAGCCCCGGACCTGTCGATTTTGGTCAAAAGTGAAAATTTCAAAAGTGCCCCAATTTCTGCTTTAAACTTTAGGTACTATCCCAAAATGTATCACTAAGGTGACAGAAGTTTATTTCGGAGCATCATTTTTGAACAGGAGCTTCAACCGTTTTGTGGCATATGAGAATTCCCTAAGCCCCGGACCAGTCGATTTTGGTCAAAAATGAAAATTTCAAAAGTGCCCCAATTTCTGCTTTAAACTTTAGGTACTATCCCAAAATGTATCACTAAGGTGACAGAAGTTGATTTCGGAGCATCATTTTTGAACAGTTGCTTCAACCGTTTTGTGGCATATGAGAAATTTCCTAATCCCCGGACCTGTCGATTTTTGGTCAAAAATTAAAATTTCAAAGTGCCCCAATTTCTGCTTTAAACTTTAGGTACTATCCCAAAATGTATCACTAAGGTGACAGAAGTTGATTTCGGAGCATCATTTTTGAACAGTTGCTTCAACCGTTTTGTGGCATATGAGAAATTCCCTAATCCCTGGACCTGTCGATTTTTGGTCAAAAATTAAAATGTCAAAAGTGCCCCAATTTCTGCTTTAAACTTTAGGTACTATCCCAAAATGTATCACTAAGGTGACAGAAGTTGATTTTGGAGCATCATTTTTGAACAGGAGCTTTAATCGTTTTGTGGCATATGAGAATTCCATAAGCCCCGGACCTGTCGATTTTGGTAAAAAATTAAAATTTCAAAAGTGCCCCAATTTCTGCTTTAAACTTTAGGTACTATCCCAAAATGTATCACTAAGGTGACAGAAGTTGATTTCGGAGCATCATTTTTGAACAGGAGCTTCAACCGTTTTGTGGCATATGAGAATTCCCTAAGCCCCGGACCTGTCGATTTTGGTCAAAAATGAAAATTTCAAAAGTGCCCCAATTTCTGCTTTAAACTTTAGGTACTATCCCAAAATGTATCACTAAGGTGACAGAAGTTGATTTCGGAGCATCAATTTTGAACAGGAGCTTCAATCATTTTGTGGCATATGAGAATTCCATAAGCCCCGGACCTGTCGATTTTGGTCAAAAGTGAAAATTTCAAAAGTGCCCCAATTTCTGCTTTAAACTTTAGGTACTATCCCAAAATGTATCACTAAGGTGACAGAAGTTTATTTCGGAGCATCATTTTTGAACAGGAGCTTCAACCGTTTTGTGGCATATGAGAATTCCCTAAGCCCCGGACCAGTCGATTTTGGTCAAAAATGAAAATTTCAAAAGTGCCCCAATTTCTGCTTTAAACTTTAGGTACTATCCCAAAATGTATCACTAAGGTGACAGAAGTTGATTTCGGAGCATCATTTTTGAACAGGAGCTTCAATCATTTTGTGGCATATGAGAATTCCATAAGCCCCGGACCTGTCAATTTTGGTCAAAAGTGAAAATTTCAAAAGTGCCCCAATTTCTGCTTTAAACTTTAGGTACTATCCCAAAATGTATCACTAAGGTGACAGAAGTTGATTTCGGAGCATCATTTTTGAACAGTTGCTTCAACCGTTTTGTGGCATATGAGAAATTACCTAATCCCCGGACCTGTCGATTTTTGGTCAAAAATTAAAATTTCAAAAGTGCCCCAATTTCTGCTTTAAACTTTAGGTACTATCCCAAAATGTATCACTAAGGTGACAGAAGTTGATTTTGGAGCATCATTTTTGAACAGGAGCTTCAATCGTTTTGTGGCATATGAGAATTCCATAAGCCCCGGACCTGTCGATTTTGGTAAAAAATTAAAATTTCAAAAGTGCCCCAATTTCTGCTTTAAACTTTAGGTACTATCCCAAAATGTATCACTAAGGTGACAGAAGTTGATTTCGGAGCATCATTTTTGAACAGGAGCTTCAATCATTTTGTGGCATATGAGAATTCCATAAGCCCCGGACCTGTCAATTTTGGTCAAAAGTGAAAATGTCAAAAGTGCCCCAATTTCTGCTTTAAACTTTAGGTACTATCCCAAAATGTATCACTAAGGTGACAGAAGTTGATTTCGGAGCATCATTTTTGAACAGTTGCTTCAACCGTTTTGTGGCATATGAGAAATTTCCTAATCCCTGGACCTGTCGATTTTTGGTCAAAAATTAAAATTTCAAAAGTGCCCCAATTTCTGCTTTAAACTTTAGGTACTATCCCAAAATGTATCACTAAGGTGACAGAAGTTGATTTCGGAGCATCATTTTTGAACAGGAGCTTCAACCGTTTTGTGGCATATGAGAATTCCCTAAGCCCCGGACCTGTCGATTTTGGTCAAAAATGAAAATTTCAAAAGTGCCCCAATTTCTGCTTTAAACTTTAGGTACTATCCCAAAATGTATCACTAAGGTGACAGAAGTTGATTTCGGAGCATCATTTTTGAACAGGAGCTTCAACCGTTTTGTGGCATATGAGAATTCCATAAGCCCCGGACCTGTCGATTTTGGTCAAAAATGAAAATTTCAAAAGTGCCCCAATTTCTGCTTTAAACTTTAGGTACTATCCCAAAATGTATCACTAAGGTGACAGAAGTTGATTTCGGAGCATCATTTTTGAACAGGAGCTTCAACCGTTTTGTGGCATATGAGAATTCCATAAGCCCCGGACCTGTCGATTTTGGTCAAAAATGAAAATTTCAAAAGTGCCCCAATTTCTGCTTTAAACTTTAGGTATTATCCCAAAATGTATCACTAAGGTGACAGAAGTTGATTTCGGAGCATTATTTTTGAACAGGAGCTTCAACCGTTTTGTGGCATATGAGAAATTCCCTAAGTACCGGACCTGTCGATTTTGGTCAAAAATGAAAATTTCAAAAGTGCCCCAATTTCTGCTTTAAACTTTAGGTACTATCCCAAAATGTATCACTAAGGTGACAGAAGTTGATTTCGGAGCATCATTTTTGAACAGGAGCTTCAATCGTTTTGTGGCATATGAGAATTCCATAAGCCCCGGACCTGTCGATTTTGGTCAAAAATGAAAATTTCAAAAGTGCCCCAATTTCTGCTTTAAACTTTAGGTACTATCCCAAAATGTATCACTAAGGTGACAGAAGTTGATTTTGGAGCATCATTTTTGAACAGGAGCTTCAATCGTTTTGTGGCATATGAGAATTCCATAAGCCCCGGACCTGTCGATTTTGGTAAAAAATTAAAATATCAAAAGTGCCCCAATTTCTGCTTTAAACTTTAGGTACTATCCCAAAATGTATCACTAAGGTGACAGAAGTTGATTTCGGAGCATCATTTTTGAACAGGAGCTTCAACCGTTTTGTGGCATATGAGAATTCCCTAAGCCCCGGACCAGTCGATTTTGGTCAAAAATGAAAATTTCAAAAGTGCCCCAATTTCTGCTTTAAACTTTAGGTACTATCCCAAAATGTATCACTAAGGTGACAGAAGTTGATTTTGGAGCATCATTTTTGAACAGGAGCTTCAACCGTTTTGTGGCATATGAGAATTCCATAAGCCCCGGACCTGTCGATTTTGGTCAAAAATGAAAATTTCAAAAGTGCCCCAATTTCTGCTTTAAACTTTAGGTACTATCCCAAAATGTATCACTAAGGTGACAGAAGTTGATTTCGGAGCATCATTTTTGAACAGGAGCTTCAACCGTTTTGTGGCATATGAGAATTCCATAAGCCCCGGACCTGTCGATTTTGGTCAAAAATGAAAATTTCAAAAGTGCCCCAATTTCTGCTTTAAACTTTAGGTACTATCCCAAAATGTATCACTAAGGTGACAGAAGTTGATTTCTTAGCATCATTTTTGAACAGGAGCTTCAACCGTTTTGTGGCATATGAGAAATTCCCTAAGCCCCGGACTTGTCGATTTTGGTCAAAAATGAAAATTTCAAAAGTGCCCCAATTTCTGCTTTAAACTTTAGGTACTATCCCAAAATGTATCACTAAGGTGACAGAAGTTGATTTCGGAGCATCATTTTTGAACAGGAGCTTCAATCGTTTTGTGGCATATGAGAATTCCCTAAGCCCCGGACCTGTCGATTTCGGTCAAAAATGAAAATTTCAAAAGTGCCCCAATTTCTGCTTTAAACTTTAGGTACTATCCCAAAATGTATCACTAAGGTGACAGAAGTTGATTTCGGAGCATCATTTTTGAACAGGAGCTTCAATCGTTTTGTGGCATATGAGAATTCCATAAGCCCCAGACCTGTCGATTTTGGTCAAAAATGAAAATTTCAAAAGTGCCCCAATTTCTGCTTTAAACATTAGGTACTATCCCAAAATGTATCACTAAGATGACAGAAGTTGATTTCGGAGCATCATTTTTGAACAGGAGCTTCAACCGTTTTGTGGCATATGAGAAATTCCCTAAGCCCCGGACTTGTCGATTTTTGTCAAAAATGAATATTTCAAAAGTGCCCCAATTTCTGCTTTAAACTTTAGGTACTATCCCAAAATGTATCACTAAGGTGACAGAAGTTGATTTTGGAGCATCATTTTTGAACAGGAGCTTCAACCGTTTTGTGGCATATGAGAATTCCATAAGCCCCGGACCTGTCGATTTTGGTCAAAAATGAAAATTTCAAAAGTGCCCCAATTTCTGCTTTAAACTTTAGGTATTATCCCAAAATGTATCACTAAGGTGACAGAAGTTGATTTCGGAGCATTATTTTTGAACAGGAGCTTCAACCGTTTTGTGGCATATGAGAAATTCCCTAAGTACCGGACCTGTCGATTTTGGTCAAAAATGAAAATTTCAAAAGTGCCCCAATTTCTGCTTTAAACTTTAGGTACTATCCCAAAATGTATCACTAAGGTGACAGAAGTTGATTTCGGAGCATCATTTTTGAACAGGAGCTTCAATCGTTTTGTGGCATATGAGAATTCCATAAGCCCCGGACATGTCGATTTTGGTCAAAAATGAAAATTTCAAAAGTGCCCCAATTTCTGCTTTAAACTTTAGGTACTATCCCAAAATGTATCACTAAGGTGACAGAAGTTGATTTTGGAGCATCATTTTTGAACAGGAGCTTCAATCGTTTTGTGGCATATGAGAATTCCATAAGCCCCGGACCTGTCGATTTTGGTAAAAAATTAAAATTTCAAAAGTGCCCCAATTTCTGCTTTAAACTTTAGGTACTATCCCAAAATGTATCACTAAGGTGACAGAAGTTGATTTCGGAGCATCATTTTTGAACAGGAGCTTCAACCGTTTTGTGGCATATGAGAATTCCCTAAGCCCCGGACCAGTCGATTTTGGTCAAAAATGAAAATTTCAAAAGTGCCCCAATTTCTGCTTTAAACTTTAGGTACTATCCCAAAATGTATCACTAAGGTGACAGAAGTTGATTTCGGAGCATCATTTTTGAACAGGAGCTTCAATCATTTTGTGGCATATGAGAATTCCATAAGCCCCGGACCTGTCGATTTTGGTCAAAAGTGAAAATTTCAAAAGTGCCCCAATTTCTGCTTTAAACTTTAGGTACTATCCCAAAATGTATCACTAAGGTGACAGAAGTTGATTTCGGAGCATCATTTTTGAACAGTTGCTTCAACCGTTTTGTGGCATATGAGAAATTCCCTAATCCCCGGACCTGTCGATTTTTGGTCAAAAATGAAAATTTCAAAAGTGCCCCAATTTCTGCTTTAAACTTTAGATACTATCCCAAAATGTATCACTAAGGTGACAGAAGTTGATTTTGGAGCATCATTTTTGAACAGGAGCTTCAACCGTTTTGTGGCATATGAGAATTCCATAAGCCCCGGACTTGTCGATTTTGGTCAAAAATGAAAATTTCAAAAGTGCCCCAATTTCTGCTTTAAACTTTAGGTACTATCCCAAAATGTATCACTAAGGTGACAGAAGTTGATTTCGGAGCATCATTTTTGAACAGGAGCTTCAATCGTTTTGTGGCATATGAGAATTCCCTAAGCCCCGGACCTGTCGATTTCGGTCAAAAATGAAAATTTCAAAAGTGCCCCAATTTCTGCTTTAAACTTTAGGTACTATCCCAAAATGTATCACTAAGGTGACAGAAGTTGATTTCTTAGCATCATTTTTGAACAGGAGCTTCAACCGTTTTGTGGCATATGAGAAATTCCCTAAGCCCCGGACTTGTCGATTTTGGTCAAAAATGAAAATTTCAAAAGTGCCCCAATTTCTGCTTTAAACTTTAGGTACTATCCCAAAATGTATCACTAAGGTGACAGAAGTTGATTTCGGAGCATCATTTTTGAACAGGAGCTTCAATCGTTTTGTGGCATATGAGAATTCCCTAAGCCCCGGACCTGTCGATTTCGGTCAAAAATGAAAATTTCAAAAGTGCCCCAATTTCTGCTTTAAACTTTAGGTACTATCCCAAAATGTATCACTAAGGTGACAGAAGTTGATTTCGGAGCATCATTTTTGAACAGGAGCTTCAATCGTTTTGTGGCATATGAGAATTCCATAAGCCCCAGACCTGTCGATTTTGGTCAAAAATGAAAATTTCAAAAGTGCCCCAATTTCTGCTTTAAACATTAGGTACTATCCCAAAATGTATCACTAAGATGACAGAAGTTGATTTCGGAGCATCATTTTTGAACAGGAGCTTCAACCGTTTTGTGGCATATGAGAAATTCCCTAAGCCCCGGACTTGTCGATTTTTGTCAAAAATGAAAATTTCAAAAGTGCCCCAATTTCTGCTTTAAACTTTAGGTACTATCCCAAAATGTATCACTAAGGTGACAGAAGTTGATTTTGGAGCATCATTTTTGAACAGGAGCTTCAACCGTTTTGTGGCATATGAGAATTCCATAAGCCCCGGACCTGTCGATTTTGGTCAAAAATGAAAATTTCAAAAGTGCCCCAATTTCTGCTTTAAACTTTAGGTATTATCCCAAAATGTATCACTAAGGTGACAGAAGTTGATTTCGGAGCATTATTTTTGAACAGGAGCTTCAACCGTTTTGTGGCATATGAGAAATTCCCTAAGTACCGGACCTGTCGATTTTGGTCAAAAATGAAAATTTCAAAAGTGCCCCAATTTCTGCTTTAAACTTTAGGTACTATCCCAAAATGTATCACTAAGGTGACAGAAGTTGATTTCGGAGCATCATTTTTGAACAGGAGCTTCAATCGTTTTGTGGCATATGAGAATTCCATAAGCCCCGGACCTGTCGATTTTGGTCAAAAATGAAAATTTCAAAAGTGCCCCAATTTCTGCTTTAAACTTTAGGTACTATCCCAAAATGTATCACTAAGGTGACAGAAGTTGATTTTGGAGCATCATTTTTGAACAGGAGCTTCAATCGTTTTGTGGCATATGAGAATTCCATAAGCCCCGGACCTGTCGATTTTGGTAAAAAATTAAAATTTCAAAAGTGCCCCAATTTCTGCTTTAAACTTTAGGTACTATCCCAAAATGTATCACTAAGGTGACAGAAGTTGATTTCGGAGCATCATTTTTGAACAGGAGCTTCAACCGTTTTGTGGCATATGAGAATTCCCTAAGCCCCGGACCAGTCGATTTTGGTCAAAAATGAAAATTTCAAAAGTGCCCCAATTTCTGCTTTAAACTTTAGGTACTATCCCAAAATGTATCACTAAGGTGACAGAAGTTGATTTCGGAGCATCATTTTTGAACAGGAGCTTCAATCATTTTGTGGCATATGAGAATTCCATAAGCCCCGGACCTGTCGATTTTGGTCAAAAGTGAAAATTTCAAAAGTGCCCCAATTTCTGCTTTAAACTTTAGGTACTATCCCAAAATGTATCACTAAGGTGACAGAAGTTGATTTCGGAGCATCATTTTTGAACAGTTGCTTCAACCGTTTTGTGGCATATGAGAAATTCCCTAATCCCCGGACCTGTCGATTTTTGGTCAAAAGTGAAAATTTCAAAAGTGCCCCAATTTCTGCTTTAAACTTTAGGTACTATCCCAAAATGTATCACTAAGGTGACAGAAGTTGATTTTGGAGCATCATTTTTGAACAGGAGCTTCAACCGTTTTGTGGCATATGAGAATTCCATAAGCCCCGGACTTGTCGATTTTGGTCAAAAATGAAAATTTCAAAAGTGCCCCAATTTCTGCTTTAAACTTTAGGTACTATCCCAAAATGTATCACTAAGGTGACAGAAGTTGATTTCGGAGCATCATTTTTGAACAGGAGCTTCAACCGTTTTGTGGCATATGAGAATTCCATAAGCCCCGGACCTGTCGATTTTGGTCAAAAATGAAAATTTCGAAAGTGCCCTAATTTCTGCTTTAAACTTTAGGTACTATCCCAAAATGTATCACTAAGGTGACAGAAGTTGATTTCTGAGCATCATTTTTGAACAGGAGCTTCAACCGTTTTGTGGCATATGAGAATTCCCTAAGCCCCGGACCAGTCGATTTTGGTCAAAAATGAAAATTTCAAAAGTGCCCCAATTTCTGCTTTAAACTTTAGGTACTATCCCAAAATGTATCACTAAGGTGACAGAAGTTGATTTCGGAGCATCATTTTTGAACAGGAGCTTCAATCATTTTGTGGCATATGAGAATTCCATAAGCCCCGGACCTGTCGATTTTGGTCAAAAGTGAAAATTTCAAAAGTGCCCCAATTTCTGCTTTAAACTTTAGGTACTATCCCAAAATGTATCACTAAGGTGACAGAAGTTGATTTCGGAGCATCATTTTTGAACAGTTGCTTCAACCGTTTTGTGGCATATGAGAAATTCCCTAATCCCCGGACCTGTCGATTTTTGGTCAAAAATGAAAATTTCAAAAGTGCCCCAATTTCTGCTTTAAACTTTAGGTACTATCCCAAAATGTATCACTAAGGTGACAGAAGTTGATTTTGGAGCATCATTTTTGAACAGGAGCTTCAACCGTTTTGTGGCATATGAGAATTCCATAAGCCCCGGACCAGTCGATTTTGGTCAAAAATGAAAATTTCAAAAGTGCCCCAATTTCTGCTTTAAACTTTAGGTACTATCCCAAAATGTATCACTAAGGTGACAGAAGTTGATTTCGGAGCATCATTTTTGAACAGGAGCTTCAACCGTTTTGTGGCATATGAGAATTCCATAAGCCCCGGACCTGTCGATTTTGGTCAAAAATGAAAATTTCAAAAGTGCCCCAATTTCTGCTTTAAACTTTAGGTACTATCCCAAAATGTATCACTAAGGTGACAGAAGTTGATTTCTGAGCATCATTTTTGAACAGGAGCTTCAACCGTTTTGTGGCATATGAGAAATTCCCTAAGCCCCGGACTTGTCGATTTTGGTCAAAAATGAAAATTTCAAAAGTGCCCCAATTTCTGCTTTAAACTTTAGGTACTATCCCAAAATGTATCACTAAGGTGACAGAAGTTGATTTCGGAGCATCATTTTTGAACAGGAGCTTCAATCGTTTTGTGGCATATGAGAATTCCCTAAGCCCCGGACCTGTCGATTTCGGTCAAAAATGAAAATTTCAAAAGTGCCCCAATTTCTGCTTTAAACTTTAGGTACTATCCCAAAATGTATCACTAAGGTGACAGAAGTTGATTTCGGAGCATCATTTTTGAACAGGAGCTTCAACCGTTTTGTGGCATATGAGAAATTCCCTAAGCCCCGGACTTGTCGATTTTTGTCAAAAATGAAAATTTCAAAAGTGCCCCAATTTCTGCTTTAAACTTTAGGTACTATCCCAAAATGTATCACTAAGGTGACAGAAGTTGATTTCGGAGCATCATTTTTGAACAGGAGCTTCAATCGTTTTGTGGCATATGAGAATTCCATAAGCCCCAGACCTGTCGATTTTGGTCAAAAATGAAAATTTCAAAAGTGCCCCAATTTCTGCTTTAAACATTAGGTACTATCCCAAAATGTATCACTAAGGTGACAGAAGTTGATTTCGGAGCATCATTTTTGAACAGGAGCTTCAACCGTTTTGTGGCATATGAGAAATTCCCTAAGCCCCGGACTTGTCGATTTTTGTCAAAAATGAAAATTTCAAAAGTGCCCCAATTTCTGCTTTCAACTTTAGGTACTATCCCAAAATGTATCACTAAGGTGACAGAAGTTGATTTTGGAGCATCATTTTTGAACAGGAGCTTCAACCGTTTTGTGGCATATGAGAATTCCATAAGCCCCGGACCTGTCGATTTTGGTCAAAAATGAAAATTTCAAAAGTGCCCCAATTTCTGCTTTAAACTTTAGGTATTATCCCAAAATGTATCACTAAGGTGACAGAAGTTGATTTCGGAGCATTATTTTTGAACAGGAGCTTCAACCGTTTTGTGGCATATGAGAAATTCCCTAAGTACCGGACCTGTCGATTTTGGTCAAAAATGAAAATTTCAAAAGTGCCCCAATTTCTGCTTTAAACTTTAGGTATTATCCCAAAATGTATCACTAAGGTGACAGAAGTTGATTTCGGAGCATCATTTTTGAACAGGAGCTTCAACCGTTTTGTGGCATATGAGAATTCCCTAAGCCCTGGACCAGTCGATTTTGGTCAAAAATGAAAATTTCAAAAGTGCCCCAATTTCTGCTTTAAACTTTAGGTACTATCCCAAAATGTATCACTAAGGTGACAGAAGTTGATTTCGGAGCATCATTTTTGAACAGGAGCTTCAATCGTTTTGTGGCATATGAGAATTCCATAAGCCCCGGACCTGTCGATTTTGGTCAAAAGTGAAAATTTCAAAAGTGCCCCAATTTCTGCTTTAAACTTTAGGTACTATCCCAAAATGTATCACTAAGGTGACAGAAGTTGATTTCGGAGCATCATTTTTGAACAGGAGCTTCAACCGTTTTGTGGCATATGAGAATTCCATAAGCCCCGGACCTGTCGATTTTGGTCAAAAATGAAAATTTCAAAAGTGCCCCAATTTCTGCTTTAAACTTTAGGTACTATCCCAAAATGTATCACTAAGGTGACAGAAGTTGATTTCTTAGCATCATTTTTGAACAGGAGCTTCAACCGTTTTGTGGCATATGAGAATTCCATAAGCCCCGGACCTGTCGATTTTGGTCAAAAATGAAAATTTCAAAAGTGCCCCAATTTCTGCTTTAAACTTTAGGTACTATCCCAAAATGTATCACTAAGGTGACAGAAGTTGATTTCGGAGCATCATTTTTGAACAGGAGCTTCAATCGTTTTGTGGCATATGAGAATTCCATAAGCCCCGGACCTGTCGATTTTGGTCAAAAATGAAAATTTCAAAAGTGCCCCAATTTCTGCTTTAAACTTTAGGTACTATCCCAAAATGTATCACTAAGGTGACAGAAGTTGATTTCGGAGCATCATTTTTGAACAGGAGCTTCAACCGTTTTGTGGCATATGAGAATTCCATAAGCCCCGGACCTGTCGATTTTGGTCAAAAATGAAAATTTCAAAAGTGCCCCAATTTCTGCTTTAAACTTTAGGTACAATCCCAAAATGTATCGCTAAGGTGACAGAAGTTGATTTCTTAGCATCATTTTTGAACAGGAGCTTCAACCGTTTTGTGGCATATGAGAAATTCCCTAAGCCCCGGACTTGTCGATTTTGGTCAAAAATGAAAATTTCAAAAGTGCCCCAATTTCTGCTTTAAACTTTAGGTACTATCCCAAAATGTATCACTAAGGTGACAGAAGTTGATTTTGGAGCATCATTTTTGAACAGGAGCTTCAACCGTTTTGTGGCATATGAGAATTCCATAAGCCCCGGACCTGTCGATTTTGGTCAAAAATGAAAATTTCAAAAGTGCCCCAATTTCTGCTTTAAACTTTAGGTATTATCCCAAAATGTATCACTAAGGTGACAGAAGTTGATTTCGGAGCATTATTTTTGAACAGGAGCTTCAACCGTTTTGTGGCATATGAGAAATTCCCTAAGTACCGGACCTGTCGATTTTGGTCAAAAATGAAAATTTCAAAAGTGCCCCAATTTCTGCTTTAAACTTTAGGTATTATCCCAAAATGTATCACTAAGGTGACAGAAGTTGATTTCGGAGCATCATTTTTGAACAGGAGCTTCAACCGTTTTGTGGCATATGAGAATTCCCTAAGCCCCGGACCAGTCGATTTTGGTCAAAAATGAAAATTTCAAAAGTGCCCCAATTTCTGCTTTAAACTTTAGGTACTATCCCAAAATGTATCACTAAGGTGACAGAAGTTGATTTCGGAGCATCATTTTTGAACAGGAGCTTCAATCATTTTGTGGCATATGAGAATTCCATAAGCCCCGGACCTGTCGATTTTGGTCAAAAGTGAAAATTTCAAAAGTGCCCCAATTTCTGCTTTAAACTTTAGGTACTATCCCAAAATGTATCACTAAGGTGACAGAAGTTGATTTCGGAGCATCATTTTTGAACAGTTGCTTCAACCGTTTTGTGGCATATGAGAAATTCCCTAATCCCCGGACCTGTCGATTTTTGGTCAAAAATGAAAATTTCAAAAGTGCCCCAATTTCTGCTTTAAACTTTAGGTACTATCCCAAAATGTATCACTAAGGTGACAGAAGTTGATTTCTTAGCATCATTTTTGAACAGGAGCTTCAACCGTTTTGTGGCATATGAGAAATTCCCTAAGCCCCGGACTTGTCGATTTTGGTCAAAAATGAAAATTTCAAAAGTGCCCCAATTTCTGCTTTAAACTTTAGGTACTATCCCAAAATGTATCACTAAGGTGACAGAAGTTGATTTCGGAGCATCATTTTTGAACAGGAGCTTCAATCGTTTTGTGGCATATGAGAATTCCCTAAGCCCCGGACCTGTCGATTTTGGTCAAAAATGAAAATTTCAAAAGTGCCCCAATTTCTGCTTTAAACTTTAGGTATTATCCCAAAATGTATCACTAAGGTGACAGAAGTTGATTTCGGAGCATTATTTTTGAACAGGAGCTTCAACCGTTTTGTGGCATATGAGAAATTCCCTAAGTACCGGACCTGTCGATTTTGGTCAAAAATGAAAATTTCAAAAGTGCCCCAATTTCTGCTTTAAACTTTAGGTATTATCCCAAAATGTATCACTAAGGTGACAGAAGTTGATTTCGGAGCATCATTTTTGAACAGGAGCTTCAACCGTTTTGTGGCATATGAGAATTCCCTAAGCCCCGGACCAGTCGATTTTGGTCAAAAATGAAAATTTCAAAAGTGCCCCAATTTCTGCTTTAAACTTTAGGTACTATCCCAAAATGTATCACTAAGGTGACAGAAGTTGATTTCGGAGCATCATTTTTGAACAGGAGCTTCAATCATTTTGTGGCATATGAGAATTCCATAAGCCCCGGACCTGTCGATTTTGGTCAAAAGTGAAAATTTCAAAAGTGCCCCAATTTCTGCTTTAAACTTTAGGTACTATCCCAAAATGTATCACTAAGGTGACAGAAGTTGATTTCGGAGCATCATTTTTGAACAGTTGCTTCAACCGTTTTGTGGCATATGAGAAATTCCCTAATCCCCGGACCTGTCGATTTTTGGTCAAAAATGAAAATTTCAAAAGTGCCCCAATTTCTGCTTTAAACTTTAGGTACTATCCCAAAATGTATCACTAAGGTGACAGAAGTTGATTTCTTAGCATCATTTTTGAACAGGAGCTTCAACCGTTTTGTGGCATATGAGAAATTCCCTAAGCCCCGGACTTGTCGATTTTGGTCAAAAATGAAAATTTCAAAAGTGCCCCAATTTCTGCTTTAAACTTTAGGTACTATCCCAAAATGTATCACTAAGGTGACAGAAGTTGATTTCGGAGCATCATTTTTGAACAGGAGCTTCAATCGTTTTGTGGCATATGAGAATTCCATAAGCCCCGGACCTGTCGATTTTGGTCAAAAATGAAAATTTCAAAAGTGCCCCAATTTCTGCTTTAAACTTTAGGTACTATCCCAAAATGTATCACTAAGGTGACAGAAGTTGATTTCGGAGCATCATTTTTGAACAGGAGCTTCAACCGTTTTGTGGCATATGAGAATTCCATAAGCCCCGGACCTGTCGATTTTGGTCAAAAATGAAAATTTCAAAAGTGCCCCAATTTCTGCTTTAAACTTTAGGTACTATCCCAAAATGTATCACTAAGGTGACAGAAGTTGATTTCTTAGCATCATTTTTGAACAGGAGCTTCAACCGTTTTGTGGCATATGAGAAATTCCCTAAGCCCCGAACTTGTCGATTTTGGTCAAAAATGAAAATTTCAAAAGTGCCCCAATTTCTGCTTTAAACTTTAGGTACTATCCCAAAATGTATCACTAAGGTGACAGAAGTTGATTTTGGAGCATCATTTTTGAACAGGAGCTTCAACCGTTTTGTGGCATATGAGAAATTCCCTAAGCCCCGGACTTGTCGATTTTTGTCAAAAATGAAAATTTCAAAAGTGCCCCAATTTCTGCTTTAAACTTTAGGTACTATCCCAAAATGTATCACTAAGGTGACAGAAGTTGATTTTGGAGCATCATTTTTGAACAGGAGCTTCAACCGTTTTGTGGCATATGAGAATTCCCTAAGCCCCGGACCTGTCGATTTTGGTCAAAAATGAAAATTTCAAAAGTGCCCAAATTTCTGCTTTAAACTTTAGGTACTATCCCAAAATGTATCACTAAGGTGACAGAAGTTGATTTCGGAGCATCATTTTTGAACAGGAGCTTCAATCGTTTTGTGGCATATGAGAATTCCATAAGCCCCAGACCTGTCGATTTTGGTCAAAAATGAAAATTTCAAAAGTGCCCCAATTTCTGCTTTAAACATTAGGTACTATCCCAAAATGTATCACTAAGGTGACAGAAGTTGATTTTGGAGCATCATTTTTGAACAGGAGCTTCAACCGTTTTGTGGCATATGAGAATTCCCTAAGCCCCGGACCTGTCGATTTTGGTCAAAAATGAAAATTTCAAAAGTGCCCTAATTTCTGCTTTAAACTTTAGGTATTATCCCAAAATGTATCACTAAGGTGACAGAAGTTGATTTCGGAGCATTATTTTTGAACAGGAGCTTCAACCGTTTTGTGGCATATGAGAAATTCCCTAAGTACCGGACCTGTCGATTTTGGTCAAAAATGAAAATTTCAAAAGTGCCCAAATTTCTGCTTTAAACTTTAGGTACTATCCCAAAATGTATCACTAAGGTGACAGAAGTTGATTTCGGAGCATCATTTTTGAACAGGAGCTTCAATCGTTTTGTGGCATATGAGAATTCCATAAGCTCCGGACCTGTCGATTTTGGTCAAAAATGAAAATTTCAAAAGTGCCCCAATTTCTGCTTTAAACTTTAGGTACTATCCCAAAATGTATCACTAAGGTGACAGAAGTTGATTTCGGAGCATCATTTTTGAACAGGAGCTTCAATCATTTTGTGGCATATGAGAATTCCATAAGCCCCGGACCTGTCGATTTTGGTCAAAAGTGAAAATTTCAAAAGTGCCCCAATTTCTGCTTTAAACTTTAGGTACTATCCCAAAATGTATCACTAAGGTGACAGAAGTTGATTTCGGAGCATCATTTTTGAACAGTTGCTTCAACCGTTTTGTGGCATATGAGAAATTCCCTAATCCCCGGACCTGTCGATTTTTGGTCAAAAATGAAAATTTCAAAAGTGCCCCAATTTCTGCTTTAAACTTTAGGTACTATCCCAAAATGTATCACTAAGGTGACAGAAGTTGATTTCGGAGCATCATTTTTGAACAGGAGCTTCAACCGTTTTGTGGCATATGAGAATTCCATAAGCCCCGGACCTGTCGATTTTGGTCAAAAATGAAAATTTCAAAAGTGCCCCAATTTCTGCTTTAAACTTTAGGTACTATCCCAAAATGTATCACTAAGGTGACAGAAGTTGATTTCTTAGCATCATTTTTGAACAGGAGCTTCAACCGTTTTGTGGCATATGAGAAATTCCCTAAGCCCCGGACTTGTCGATTTTGGTCAAAAATGAAAATTTCAAAAGTGCCCCAATTTCTGCTTTAAACTTTAGGTACTATCCCAAAATGTATCACTAAGGTGACAGAAGTTGATTTCGGAGCATCATTTTTGAACAGGAGCTTCAATCGTTTTGTGGCATATGAGAATTCCATAAGCCCCGGACCTGTCGATTTTGGTCAAAAATGAAAATTTCAAAAGTGCCCCAATTTCTGCTTTAAACTTTAGGTACTATCCCAAAATGTATCACTAAGGTGACAGAAGTTGATTTCTTAGCATCATTTTTGAACAGGAGCTTCAACCGTTTTGTGGCATATGAGAAATTCCCTAAGCCCCGAACTTGTCGATTTTGGTCAAAAATGAAAATTTCAAAAGTGCCCCAATTTCTGCTTTAAACTTTAGGTACTATCCCAAAATGTATCACTAAGGTGACAGAAGTTGATTTTGGAGCATCATTTTTGAACAGGAGCTTCAACCGTTTTGTGGCATATGAGAAATTCCCTAAGCCCCGGACTTGTCGATTTTTGTCAAAAATGAAAATTTCAAAAGTGCCCCAATTTCTGCTTTAAACTTTAGGTACTATCCCAAAATGTATCACTAAGGTGACAGAAGTTGATTTTGGAGCATCATTTTTGAACAGGAGCTTCAACCGTTTTGTGGCATATGAGAATTCCCTAAGCCCCGGACCTGTCGATTTTGGTCAAAAATGAAAATTTCAAAAGTGCCCAAATTTCTGCTTTAAACTTTAGGTACTATCCCAAAATGTATCACTAAGGTGACAGAAGTTGATTTCGGAGCATCATTTTTGAACAGGAGCTTCAATCGTTTTGTGGCATATGAGAATTCCATAAGCCCCAGACCTGTCGATTTTGGTCAAAAATGAAAATTTCAAAAGTGCCCCAATTTCTGCTTTAAACATTAGGTACTATCCCAAAATGTATCACTAAGGTGACAGAAGTTGATTTTGGAGCATCATTTTTGAACAGGAGCTTCAACCGTTTTGTGGCATATGAGAATTCCCTAAGCCCCGGACCTGTCGATTTTGGTCAAAAATGAAAATTTCAAAAGTGCCCTAATTTCTGCTTTAAACTTTAGGTATTATCCCAAAATGTATCACTAAGGTGACAGAAGTTGATTTCGGAGCATTATTTTTGAACAGGAGCTTCAACCGTTTTGTGGCATATGAGAAATTCCCTAAGTACCGGACCTGTCGATTTTGGTCAAAAATGAAAATTTCAAAAGTGCCCAAATTTCTGCTTTAAACTTTAGGTACTATCCCAAAATGTATCACTAAGGTGACAGAAGTTGATTTCGGAGCATCATTTTTGAACAGGAGCTTCAATCGTTTTGTGGCATATGAGAATTCCATAAGCTCCGGACCTGTCGATTTTGGTCAAAAATGAAAATTTCAAAAGTGCCCCAATTTCTGCTTTAAACTTTAGGTACTATCCCAAAATGTATCACTAAGGTGACAGAAGTTGATTTCGGAGCATCATTTTTGAACAGGAGCTTCAACCGTTTTGTGGCATATGAGAAATTCCCTAAGCCCCGGACCTGTCGATTTTGGTCAAAAATTAAAATTTCAAAAGTGCCCCAATTTCTGCTTTAAACTTTAGGTACTATCCCAAAATGTATCACTAAGGTGACAGAAGTTGATTTCGGAGCATCATTTTTGAACAGGAGCTTCAACCGTTTTGTGGCATATGAGAATTCCATAAGCCCCGGACCTGTCGATTTTGGTCAAAAATGAAAATTTCAAAAGTGCCCCAATTTCTGCTTTAAACTTTAGGTACTATCCCAAAATGTATCACTAAGGTGACAGAAGTTGATTTCTTAGCATCATTTTTGAACAGGAGCTTCAACCGTTTTGTGGCATATGAGAAATTCCCTAAGCCCCGGACTTGTCGATTTTGGTCAAAAATGAAAATTTCAAAAGTGCCCCAATTTCTGCTTTAAACTTTAGGTACTATCCCAAAATGTATCACTAAGGTGACAGAAGTTGATTTCGGAGCATCATTTTTGAACAGGAGCTTCAATCGTTTTGTGGCATATGAGAATTCCATAAGCCCCGGACCTGTCGATTTTGGTCAAAAATGAAAATTTCAAAAGTGCCCCAATTTCTGCTTTAAACTTTAGGTACTATCCCAAAATGTATCACTAAGGTGACAGAAGTTGATTTCGGAGCATCATTTTTGAACAGGAGCTTCAACCGTTTTGTGGCATATGAGAATTCCATAAGCCCCGGACCTGTCGATTTTGGTCAAAAATGAAAATTTCAAAAGTGCCCCAATTTCTGCTTTAAACTTTAGGTACAATCCCAAAATGTATCACTAAGGTGACAGAAGTTGATTTCTTAGCATCATTTTTGAACAGGAGCTTCAACCGTTTTGTGGCATATGAGAAATTCCCTAAGCCCCGGACTTGTCGATTTTGGTCAAAAATGAAAATTTCAAAAGTGCCCCAATTTCTGCTTTAAACTTTAGGTACTATCCCAAAATGTATCACTAAGGTGACAGAAGTTGATTTTGGAGCATCATTTTTGAACAGGAGCTTCAACCGTTTTGTGGCATATGAGAATTCCATAAGCCCCGGACCTGTCGATTTTGGTCAAAAATGAAAATTTCAAAAGTGCCCCAATTTCTGCTTTAAACTTTAGGTATTATCCCAAAATGTATCACTAAGGTGACAGAAGTTGATTTCGGAGCATTATTTTTGAACAGGAGCTTCAACCGTTTTGTGGCATATGAGAAATTCCCTAAGTACCGGACCTGTCGATTTTGGTCAAAAATGAAAATTTCAAAAGTGCCCCAATTTCTGCTTTAAACTTTAGGTATTATCCCAAAATGTATCACTAAGGTGACAGAAGTTGATTTCGGAGCATCATTTTTGAACAGGAGCTTCAACCGTTTTGTGGCATATGAGAATTCCCTAAGCCCCGGACCAGTCGATTTTGGTCAAAAATGAAAATTTCAAAAGTGCCCCAATTTCTGCTTTAAACTTTAGGTACTATCCCAAAATGTATCACTAAGGTGACAGAAGTTGATTTCGGAGCATCATTTTTGAACAGGAGCTTCAATCATTTTGTGGCATATGAGAATTCCATAAGCCCCGGACCTGTCGATTTTGGTCAAAAGTGAAAATTTCAAAAGTGCCCCAATTTCTGCTTTAAACTTTAGGTACTATCCCAAAATGTATCACTAAGGTGACAGAAGTTGATTTCGGAGCATCATTTTTGAACAGTTGCTTCAACCGTTTTGTGGCATATGAGAAATTCCCTAATCCCCGGACCTGTCGATTTTTGGTCAAAAATGAAAATTTCAAAAGTGCCCCAATTTCTGCTTTAAACTTTAGGTACTATCCCAAAATGTATCACTAAGGTGACAGAAGTTGATTTCTTAGCATCATTTTTGAACAGGAGCTTCAACCGTTTTGTGGCATATGAGAAATTCCCTAAGCCCCGGACTTGTCGATTTTGGTCAAAAATGAAAATTTCAAAAGTGCCCCAATTTCTGCTTTAAACTTTAGGTACTATCCCAAAATGTATCACTAAGGTGACAGAAGTTGATTTCGGAGCATCATTTTTGAACAGGAGCTTCAATCGTTTTGTGGCATATGAGAATTCCATAAGCCCCGGACCTGTCGATTTTGGTCAAAAATGAAAATTTCAAAAGTGCCCCAATTTCTGCTTTAAACTTTAGGTACTATCCCAAAATGTATCACTAAGGTGACAGAAGTTGATTTCGGAGCATCATTTTTGAACAGGAGCTTCAACCGTTTTGTGGCATATGAGAATTCCATAAGCCCCGGACCTGTCGATTTTGGTCAAAAATGAAAATTTCAAAAGTGCCCCAATTTCTGCTTTAAACTTTAGGTACTATCCCAAAATGTATCACTAAGGTGACAGAAGTTGATTTCTTAGCATCATTTTTGAACAGGAGCTTCAACCGTTTTGTGGCATATGAGAAATTCCCTAAGCCCCGAACTTGTCGATTTTGGTCAAAAATGAAAATTTCAAAAGTGCCCCAATTTCTGCTTTAAACTTTAGGTACTATCCCAAAATGTATCACTAAGGTGACAGAAGTTGATTTTGGAGCATCATTTTTGAACAGGAGCTTCAACCGTTTTGTGGCATATGAGAAATTCCCTAAGCCCCGGACTTGTCGATTTTTGTCAAAAATGAAAATTTCAAAAGTGCCCCAATTTCTGCTTTAAACTTTAGGTACTATCCCAAAATGTATCACTAAGGTGACAGAAGTTGATTTTGGAGCATCATTTTTGAACAGGAGCTTCAACCGTTTTGTGGCATATGAGAATTCCATAAGCCCCGGACCTGTCGATTTTGGTCAAAAATGAAAATTTCAAAAGTGCCCCAATTTCTGCTTTAAACTTTAGGTATTATCCCAAAATGTATCACTAAGGTGACAGAAGTTGATTTCGGAGCATTATTTTTGAACAGGAGCTTCAACCGTTTTGTGGCATATGAGAAATTCCCTAAGTACCGGACCTGTCGATTTTGGTCAAAAATGAAAATTTCAAAAGTGCCCCAATTTCTGCTTTAAACTTTAGGTATTATCCCAAAATGTATCACTAAGGTGACAGAAGTTGATTTCGGAGCATCATTTTTGAACAGGAGCTTCAACCGTTTTGTGGCATATGAGAATTCCCTAAGCCCCGGACCAGTCGATTTTGGTCAAAAATGAAAATTTCAAAAGTGCCCCAATTTCTGCTTTAAACTTTAGGTACTATCCCAAAATGTATCACTAAGGTGACAGAAGTTGATTTCGGAGCATCATTTTTGAACAGGAGCTTCAATCATTTTGTGGCATATGAGAATTCCATAAGCCCCGGACCTGTCGATTTTGGTCAAAAGTGAAAATTTCAAAAGTGCCCCAATTTCTGCTTTAAACTTTAGGTACTATCCCAAAATGTATCACTAAGGTGACAGAAGTTGATTTCGGAGCATCATTTTTGAACAGTTGCTTCAACCGTTTTGTGGCATATGAGAAATTCCCTAATCCCCGGACCTGTCGATTTTTGGTCAAAAATGAAAATTTCAAAAGTGCCCCAATTTCTGCTTTAAACTTTAGGTACTATCCCAAAATGTATCACTAAGGTGACAGAAGTTGATTTCTTAGCATCATTTTTGAACAGGAGCTTCAACCGTTTTGTGGCATATGAGAAATTCCCTAAGCCCCGGACTTGTCGATTTTGGTCAAAAATGAAAATTTCAAAAGTGCCCCAATTTCTGCTTTAAACTTTAGGTACTATCCCAAAATGTATCACTAAGGTGACAGAAGTTGATTTCGGAGCATCATTTTTGAACAGGAGCTTCAATCGTTTTGTGGCATATGAGAATTCCATAAGCCCCGGACCTGTCGATTTTGGTCAAAAATGAAAATTTCAAAAGTGCCCCAATTTCTGCTTTAAACTTTAGGTACTATCCCAAAATGTATCACTAAGGTGACAGAAGTTGATTTCGGAGCATCATTTTTGAACAGGAGCTTCAACCGTTTTGTGGCATATGAGAATTCCATAAGCCCCGGACCTGTCGATTTTGGTCAAAAATGAAAATTTCAAAAGTGCCCCAATTTCTGCTTTAAACTTTAGGTACTATCCCAAAATGTATCACTAAGGTGACAGAAGTTGATTTCTTAGCATCATTTTTGAACAGGAGCTTCAACCGTTTTGTGGCATATGAGAAATTCCCTAAGCCCCGAACTTGTCGATTTTGGTCAAAAATGAAAATTTCAAAAGTGCCCCAATTTCTGCTTTAAACTTTAGGTACTATCCCAAAATGTATCACTAAGGTGACAGAAGTTGATTTTGGAGCATCATTTTTGAACAGGAGCTTCAACCGTTTTGTGGCATATGAGAAATTCCCTAAGCCCCGGACTTGTCGATTTTTGTCAAAAATGAAAATTTCAAAAGTGCCCCAATTTCTGCTTTAAACTTTAGGTACTATCCCAAAATGTATCACTAAGGTGACAGAAGTTGATTTTGGAGCATCATTTTTGAACAGGAGCTTCAACCGTTTTGTGGCATATGAGAATTCCCTAAGCCCCGGACCTGTCGATTTTGGTCAAAAATGAAAATTTCAAAAGTGCCCAAATTTCTGCTTTAAACTTTAGGTACTATCCCAAAATGTATCACTAAGGTGACAGAAGTTGATTTCGGAGCATCATTTTTGAACAGGAGCTTCAATCGTTTTGTGGCATATGAGAATTCCATAAGCCCCAGACCTGTCGATTTTGGTCAAAAATGAAAATTTCAAAAGTGCCCCAATTTCTGCTTTAAACATTAGGTACTATCCCAAAATGTATCACTAAGGTGACAGAAGTTGATTTTGGAGCATCATTTTTGAACAGGAGCTTCAACCGTTTTGTGGCATATGAGAATTCCCTAAGCCCCGGACCTGTCGATTTTGGTCAAAAATGAAAATTTCAAAAGTGCCCTAATTTCTGCTTTAAACTTTAGGTATTATCCCAAAATGTATCACTAAGGTGACAGAAGTTGATTTCGGAGCATTATTTTTGAACAGGAGCTTCAACCGTTTTGTGGCATATGAGAAATTCCCTAAGTACCGGACCTGTCGATTTTGGTCAAAAATGAAAATTTCAAAAGTGCCCAAATTTCTGCTTTAAACTTTAGGTACTATCCCAAAATGTATCACTAAGGTGACAGAAGTTGATTTCGGAGCATCATTTTTGAACAGGAGCTTCAATCGTTTTGTGGCATATGAGAATTCCATAAGCTCCGGACCTGTCGATTTTGGTCAAAAATGAAAATTTCAAAAGTGCCCCAATTTCTGCTTTAAACTTTAGGTACTATCCCAAAATGTATCACTAAGGTGACAGAAGTTGATTTCGGAGCATCATTTTTGAACAGGAGCTTCAATCATTTTGTGGCATATGAGAATTCCATAAGCCCCGGACCTGTCGATTTTGGTCAAAAGTGAAAATTTCAAAAGTGCCCCAATTTCTGCTTTAAACTTTAGGTACTATCCCAAAATGTATCACTAAGGTGACAGAAGTTGATTTCGGAGCATCATTTTTGAACAGTTGCTTCAACCGTTTTGTGGCATATGAGAAATTCCCTAATCCCCGGACCTGTCGATTTTTGGTCAAAAATGAAAATTTCAAAAGTGCCCCAATTTCTGCTTTAAACTTTAGGTACTATCCCAAAATGTATCACTAAGGTGACAGAAGTTGATTTCGGAGCATCATTTTTGAACAGGAGCTTCAACCGTTTTGTGGCATATGAGAATTCCATAAGCCCCGGACCTGTCGATTTTGGTCAAAAATGAAAATTTCAAAAGTGCCCCAATTTCTGCTTTAAACTTTAGGTACTATCCCAAAATGTATCACTAAGGTGACAGAAGTTGATTTCTTAGCATCATTTTTGAACAGGAGCTTCAACCGTTTTGTGGCATATGAGAAATTCCCTAAGCCCCGGACTTGTCGATTTTGGTCAAAAATGAAAATTTCAAAAGTGCCCCAATTTCTGCTTTAAACTTTAGGTACTATCCCAAAATGTATCACTAAGGTGACAGAAGTTGATTTCGGAGCATCATTTTTGAACAGGAGCTTCAATCGTTTTGTGGCATATGAGAATTCCATAAGCCCCGGACCTGTCGATTTTGGTCAAAAATGAAAATTTCAAAAGTGCCCCAATTTCTGCTTTAAACTTTAGGTACTATCCCAAAATGTATCACTAAGGTGACAGAAGTTGATTTCTTAGCATCATTTTTGAACAGGAGCTTCAACCGTTTTGTGGCATATGAGAAATTCCCTAAGCCCCGAACTTGTCGATTTTGGTCAAAAATGAAAATTTCAAAAGTGCCCCAATTTCTGCTTTAAACTTTAGGTACTATCCCAAAATGTATCACTAAGGTGACAGAAGTTGATTTTGGAGCATCATTTTTGAACAGGAGCTTCAACCGTTTTGTGGCATATGAGAAATTCCCTAAGCCCCGGACTTGTCGATTTTTGTCAAAAATGAAAATTTCAAAAGTGCCCCAATTTCTGCTTTAAACTTTAGGTACTATCCCAAAATGTATCACTAAGGTGACAGAAGTTGATTTTGGAGCATCATTTTTGAACAGGAGCTTCAACCGTTTTGTGGCATATGAGAATTCCCTAAGCCCCGGACCTGTCGATTTTGGTCAAAAATGAAAATTTCAAAAGTGCCCAAATTTCTGCTTTAAACTTTAGGTACTATCCCAAAATGTATCACTAAGGTGACAGAAGTTGATTTCGGAGCATCATTTTTGAACAGGAGCTTCAATCGTTTTGTGGCATATGAGAATTCCATAAGCCCCAGACCTGTCGATTTTGGTCAAAAATGAAAATTTCAAAAGTGCCCCAATTTCTGCTTTAAACATTAGGTACTATCCCAAAATGTATCACTAAGGTGACAGAAGTTGATTTTGGAGCATCATTTTTGAACAGGAGCTTCAACCGTTTTGTGGCATATGAGAATTCCCTAAGCCCCGGACCTGTCGATTTTGGTCAAAAATGAAAATTTCAAAAGTGCCCTAATTTCTGCTTTAAACTTTAGGTATTATCCCAAAATGTATCACTAAGGTGACAGAAGTTGATTTCGGAGCATTATTTTTGAACAGGAGCTTCAACCGTTTTGTGGCATATGAGAAATTCCCTAAGTACCGGACCTGTCGATTTTGGTCAAAAATGAAAATTTCAAAAGTGCCCAAATTTCTGCTTTAAACTTTAGGTACTATCCCAAAATGTATCACTAAGGTGACAGAAGTTGATTTCGGAGCATCATTTTTGAACAGGAGCTTCAATCGTTTTGTGGCATATGAGAATTCCATAAGCTCCGGACCTGTCGATTTTGGTCAAAAATGAAAATTTCAAAAGTGCCCCAATTTCTGCTTTAAACTTTAGGTACTATCCCAAAATGTATCACTAAGGTGACAGAAGTTGATTTCGGAGCATCATTTTTGAACAGGAGCTTCAACCGTTTTGTGGCATATGAGAAATTCCCTAAGCCCCGGACCTGTCGATTTTGGTCAAAAATTAAAATTTCAAAAGTGCCCCAATTTCTGCTTTAAACTTTAGGTACTATCCCAAAATGTATCACTAAGGTGACAGAAGTTGATTTCGGAGCATCATTTTTTAACAGGAGCTTCAACCGTTTTGTGGCATACGAGAATTCCCTAAGCCCCGGACCAGTCGATTTTGGTCAAAAATGAAAATTTCAAAAGTGCCCCAATTTCTGCTTTAAACTTTAGGTACTATCCCAAAATGTATCACTAAGGTGACAGAAGTTGATTTCGGAGCATCATTTTTGAACAGGAGCTTCAATCATTTTGTGGCATATGAGAATTCCATAAGCCCCGGACCTGTCAATTTTGGTCAAAAGTGAAAATTTCAAAAGTGCCCCAATTTCTGCTTTAAACTTTAGGTACTATCCCAAAATGTATCACTAAGGTGACAGAAGTTGATTTCGGAGCATCATTTTTGAACAGTTGCTTCAACCGTTTTGTGGCATATGAGAAATTTCCTAATCCCCGGACCTGTCGATTTTTGGTCAAAAATTAAAATTTCAAAAGTGCCCCAATTTCTGCTTTAAACTTTAGGTACTATCCCAAAATGTATCACTAAGGTGACAGAAGTTGATTTCGGAGCATCATTTTTGAACAGGAGCTTCAACCGTTTTGTGGCATATGAGAATTCCCTAAGCCCCGGACCAGTCGATTTTGGTCAAAAATGAAAATTTCAAAAGTGCCCCAATTTCTGCTTTAAACTTTAGGTACTATCCCAAAATGTATCACTAAGGTGACAGAAGTTGATTTCGGAGCATCATTTTTGAACAGGAGCTTCAACCGTTTTGTGGCATATGAGAATTCCATAAGCCCCGGACATGTCGATTTTGGTCAAAAATGAAAATTTCAAAAGTGCCCTAATTTCTGCTTTAAACTTTAGGTATTATCCCAAAATGTATCACTAAGGTGACAGAAGTTGATTTCGGAGCATTATTTTTGAACAGGAGCTTCAACCGTTTTGTGGCATATGAGAAATTCCCTAAGTACCGGACCTGTCGATTTTGGTCAAAAATGAAAATTTCAAAAGTGCCCAAATTTCTGCTTTAAACTTTAGGTACTATCCCAAAATGTATCACTAAGGTGACAGAAGTTGATTTCGGAGCATCATTTTTGAACAGGAGCTTCAATCGTTTTGTGGCATATGAGAATTCCATAAGCTCCGGACCTGTCGATTTTGGTCAAAAATGAAAATTTCAAAAGTGCCCCAATTTCTGCTTTAAACTTTAGGTACTATCCCAAAATGTATCACTAAGGTGACAGAAGTTGATTTCGGAGCATCATTTTTGAACAGGAGCTTCAATCGTTTTGTGGCATATGAGAATTCCATAAGCCCCGGACCTGTCGATTTTGGTCAAAAATGAAAATTTCAAAAGTGCCCCAATTTCTGCTTTAAACTTTAGGTACTATCCCAAAATGTATCACTAAGGTGACAGAAGTTGATTTCGGAGCATCATTTTTGAACAGGAGCTTCAACCGTTTTGTGGCATATGAGAAATTCCCTAATCCCCGGACCTGTCGATTTTTGGTCAAAAATGAAAATGTCAAAAGTGCCCCAATTTCTGCTTTAAACTTTAGGTACTATCCCAAAATGTATCACTAAGGTGACAGAAGTTGATTTTGGAGCATCATTTTTGAACAGGAGCTTCAACCGTTTTGTGGCATATGAGAATTCCATAAGCCCCGGACATGTCGATTTTGGTCAAAAATGAAAATTTCAAAAGTGCCCTAATTTCTGCTTTAAACTTTAGGTATTATCCCAAAATGTATCACTAAGGTGACAGAAGTTGATTTCGGAGCATTATTTTTGAACAGGAGCTTCAACCGTTTTGTGGCATATGAGAAATTCCCTAAGTACCGGACCTGTCGATTTTGGTCAAAAATGAAAATTTCAAAAGTGCCCAAATTTCTGCTTTAAACTTTAGGTACTATCCCAAAATGTATCACTAAGGTGACAGAAGTTGATTTCGGAGCATCATTTTTGAACAGGAGCTTCAATCGTTTTGTGGCATATGAGAATTCCATAAGCTCCGGACCTGTCGATTTTGGTCAAAAATGAAAATTTCAAAAGTGCCCCAATTTCTGCTTTAAACTTTAGGTACTATCCCAAAATGTATCACTAAGGTGACAGAAGTTGATTTCGGAGCATCATTTTTGAACAGGAGCTTCAACCGTTTTGTGGCATATGAGAAATTCCCTAAGCCCCGGACCTGTCGATTTTGGTCAAAAATTAAAATTTCAAAAGTGCCCCAATTTCTGCTTTAAACTTTAGGTACTATCCCAAAATGTATCACTAAGGTGACAGAAGTTGATTTCGGAGCATCATTTTTGAACAGGAGCTTCAAACGTTTTGTGGCATATGAGAATTCCCTAAGCCCCGGACCTGTCGATTTTGGTCAAAAATGAAAATTTCAAAAGTGCCCCAATTTCTGCTTTAAACTTTAGGTACTATCCCAAAATGTATCACTAAGGTGACAGAAGTTGATTTCGGAGCATCATTTTTGAACAGGAGCTTCAATCATTTTGTGGCATATGAGAATTCCATAAGCCCCGGACCTGTCAATTTTGGTCAAAAGTGAAAATTTCAAAAGTGCCCCAATTTCTGCTTTAAACTTTAGGTACTATCCCAAAATGTATCACTAAGGTGACAGAAGTTGATTTCGGAGCATCATTTTTGAACAGTTGCTTCAACCGTTTTGTGGCATATGAGAAATTTCCTAATCCCCGGACCTGTCGATTTTTGGTCAAAAATTAAAATTTCAAAAGTGCCCCAATTTCTGCTTTAAACTTTAGGTACTATCCCAAAATGTATCACTAAGGTGACAGAAGTTGATTTCGGAGCATCATTTTTGAACAGGAGCTTCAACCGTTTTGTGGCATATGAGAATTCCCTAAGCCCCGGACCAGTCGATTTTGGTCAAAAATGAAAATTTCAAAAGTGCCCCAATTTCTGCTTTAAACTTTAGGTACTATCCCAAAATGTATCACTAAGGTGACAGAAGTTGATTTCGGAGCATCATTTTTGAACAGGAGCTTCAACCGTTTTGTGGCATATGAGAATTCCATAAGCCCCGGACATGTCGATTTTGGTCAAAAATGAAAATTTCAAAAGTGCCCCAATTTCTGCTTTAAACTTTAGGTACTATCCCAAAATGTATCACTAAGGTGACAGAAGTTGATTTCGGAGAATCATTTTTGAACAGGAGCTTCAATCGTTTTGTGGCATATGAGAATTCCATAAGCCCCGGACCTGTCGATTTTGGTCAAAAATGAAAATTTCAAAAGTGCCCCAATTTCTGCTTTAAACTTTAGGTACTATCCCAAAATGTATCACTAAGGTGACAGAAGTTGATTTCGGAGCATCATTTTTGAACAGGAGCTTCAACCGTTTTGTGGCATATGAGAAATTCCCTAATCCCCGGACCTGTCGATTTTTGGTCAAAAATGAAAATGTCAAAAGTGCCCCAATTTCTGCTTTAAACTTTAGGTACTATCCCAAAATGTATCACTAAGGTGACAGAAGTTGATTTTGGAGCATCATTTTTGAACAGGAGCTTCAACCGTTTTGTGGCATATGAGAATTCCATAAGCCCCGGACATGTCGATTTTGGTCAAAAATGAAAATTTCAAAAGTGCCCTAATTTCTGCTTTAAACTTTAGGTATTATCCCAAAATGTATCACTAAGGTGACAGAAGTTGATTTCGGAGCATTATTTTTGAACAGGAGCTTCAACCGTTTTGTGGCATATGAGAAATTCCCTAAGTACCGGACCTGTCGATTTTGGTCAAAAATGAAAATTTCAAAAGTGCCCAAATTTCTGCTTTAAACTTTAGGTACTATCCCAAAATGTATCACTAAGGTGACAGAAGTTGATTTCGGAGCATCATTTTTGAACAGGAGCTTCAATCGTTTTGTGGCATATGAGAATTCCATAAGCTCCGGACCTGTCGATTTTGGTCAAAAATGAAAATTTCAAAAGTGCCCCAATTTCTGCTTTAAACTTTAGGTACTATCCCAAAATGTATCACTAAGGTGACAGAAGTTGATTTCGGAGCATCATTTTTGAACAGGAGCTTCAACCGTTTTGTGGCATATGAGAAATTCCCTAAGCCCCGGACCTGTCGATTTTGGTCAAAAATTAAAATTTCAAAAGTGCCCCAATTTCTGCTTTAAACTTTAGGTACTATCCCAAAATGTATCACTAAGGTGACAGAAGTTGATTTCGGAGCATCATTTTTGAACAGGAGCTTCAAACGTTTTGTGGCATATGAGAATTCCCTAAGCCCCGGACCTGTCGATTTTGGTCAAAAATGAAAATTTCAAAAGTGCCCCAATTTCTGCTTTAAACTTTAGGTACTATCCCAAAATGTATCACTAAGGTGACAGAAGTTGATTTCGGAGCATCATTTTTGAACAGGAGCTTCAATCATTTTGTGGCATATGAGAATTCCATAAGCCCCGGACCTGTCAATTTTGGTCAAAAGTGAAAATTTCAAAAGTGCCCCAATTTCTGCTTTAAACTTTAGGTACTATCCCAAAATGTATCACTAAGGTGACAGAAGTTGATTTCGGAGCATCATTTTTGAACAGTTGCTTCAACCGTTTTGTGGCATATGAGAAATTTCCTAATCCCCGGACCTGTCGATTTTTGGTCAAAAATTAAAATTTCAAAAGTGCCCCAATTTCTGCTTTAAACTTTAGGTACTATCCCAAAATGTATCACTAAGGTGACAGAAGTTGATTTCGGAGCATCATTTTTGAACAGGAGCTTCAACCGTTTTGTGGCATATGAGAATTCCCTAAGCCCCGGACCAGTCGATTTTGGTCAAAAATGAAAATTTCAAAAGTGCCCCAATTTCTGCTTTAAACTTTAGGTACTATCCCAAAATGTATCACTAAGGTGACAGAAGTTGATTTCGGAGCATCATTTTTGAACAGGAGCTTCAACCGTTTTGTGGCATATGAGAATTCCATAAGCCCCGGACATGTCGATTTTGGTCAAAAATGAAAATTTCAAAAGTGCCCCAATTTCTGCTTTAAACTTTAGGTACTATCCCAAAATGTATCACTAAGGTGACAGAAGTTGATTTCGGAGCATCATTTTTGAACAGGAGCTTCAATCGTTTTGTGGCATATGAGAATTCCATAAGCCCCGGACCTGTCGATTTTGGTCAAAAATGAAAATTTCAAAAGTGCCCCAATTTCTGCTTTAAACTTTAGGTACTATCCCAAAATGTATCACTAAGGTGACAGAAGTTGATTTCGGAGAATCATTTTTGAACAGGAGCTTCAATCGTTTTGTGGCATATGAGAATTCCATAAGCCCCGGACCTGTCGATTTTGGTCAAAAATGAAAATTTCAAAAGTGCCCCAATTTCTGCTTTAAACTTTAGGTACTATCCCAAAATGTATCACTAAGGTGACAGAAGTTGATTTCGGAGCATCATTTTTGAACAGGAGCTTCAACCGTTTTGTGGCATATGAGAAATTCCCTAATCCCCGGACCTGTCGATTTTTGGTCAAAAATGAAAATGTCAAAAGTGCCCCAATTTCTGCTTTAAACTTTAGGTACTATCCCAAAATGTATCACTAAGGTGACAGAAGTTGATTTTGGAGCATCATTTTTGAACAGGAGCTTCAATCGTTTTGTGGCATATGAGAATTCCATAAGCCCCGGACCTGTCGATTTTGGTAAAAAATTAAAATTTCAAAAGTGCCCCAATTTCTGCTTTAAACTTTAGGTACTATCCCAAAATGTATCACTAAGGTGACAGAAGTTGATTTTGGAGCATCATTTTTGAACATGAGCTTCAATCGTTTTGTGGCATATGAGAATTCCATAAGCCCCGGACCTGTCGATTTTGGTAAAAAATTAAAATTTCAAAAGTGCCCCAATTTCTGCTTTAAACTTTAGGTACTATCCCAAAATGTATCACTAAGGTGACAGAAGTTGATTTTGGAGCATCATTTTTGAACAGGAGCTTCAACCGTTTTGTGGCATATGAGAATTCCCTAAGCCCCGGACCAGTCGATTTTGGTCAAAAATGAAAATTTCAAAAGTGCCCCAATTTCTGCTTTAAACTTTAGGTACTATCCCAAAATGTATCACTAAGGTGACAGAAGTTGATTTTGGAGCATCATTTTTGAACAGGAGCTTCAACCGTTTTGTGGCATATGAGAATTCCATAAGCCCCGGACCTGTCGATTTTGGTCAAAAATGAAAATTTCAAAAGTGCCCCAATTTCTGCTTTAAACTTTAGGTACTATCCCAAAATGTATCACTAAGGTGACAGAAGTTGATTTCGGAGCATCGTTTTTGAACAGGAGCTTCAATCGTTTTGTGGCATATGAGAATTCCATAAGCCCCGGACCTGTCGATTTTGGTCAAAAATGAAAATTTCAAAAGTGCCCCAATTTCTTCTTTAAACTTTAGGTACTATCCCAAAATGTATCACTAAGGTGACAGAAGTTGATTTCGGAGCATCATTTTTGAACAGGAGCTTCAACCGTTTTGTGGCATATGAGAATTCCATAAGCCCCGGACCTGTCGATTTTGGTCAAAAATTAAAATTTCAAAAGTGCCCCAATTTCTGCTTTAAACTTTAGGTACTATCCCAAAATGTATCACTAAGGTGACAGAAGTTGATTTCGGAGCATCATTTTTGAACAGGAGCTTCAATCGTTTTGTGGCATATGAGAATTCCCTAAGCCCCGGACCTGTCGATTTTGGTCAAAAATGAAAATTTCAAAAGTGCCCCAATTTCTGCTTTAAACATTAGGTACTATCCCAAAATGTATCACTAAGGTGACAGAAGTTGATTTCGGAGCATCATTTTTGAACAGGAGCTTCAACCGTTTTGTGGCATATGAGAAATTCCCTAAGCCCCGGACTTGTCGATTTTTGTCAAAAATGAAAATTTCAAAAGTGCCCCAATTTCTGCTTTAAACTTTAGGTACTATCCCAAAATGTATCACTAAGGTGACAGAAGTTGATTTTGGAGCATCATTTTTGAACAGGAGCTTCAACCGTTTTGTGGCATATGAGAATTCCATAAGCCCCGGACCTGTCGATTTTGGTCAAAAATGAAAATTTCAAAAGTGCCCCAATTTCTGCTTTAAACTTTAGGTATTATCCCAAAATGTATCACTAAGGTGACAGAAGTTGATTTCGGAGCATTATTTTTGAACAGGAGCTTCAACCGTTTTGTGGCATATGAGAAATTCCCTAAGTACCGGACCTGTCGATTTTGGTCAAAAATGAAAATTTCAAAAGTGCCCCAATTTCTGCTTTAAACTTTAGGTACTATCCCAAAATGTATCACTAAGGTGACAGAAGTTGATTACGGAGCATCATTTTTGAACAGGAGCTTCAATCGTTTTGTGGCATATGAGAATTCCATAAGCCCCGGACCTGTCGATTTTGGTCAAAAATGAAAATTTCAAAAGTGCCCCAATTTCTGCTTTAAACTTTAGGTACTATCCCAAAATGTATCACTAAGGTGACAGAAGTTGATTTTGGAGCATCATTTTTGAACAGGAGCTTCAATCGTTTTGTGGCATATGAGAATTCCATAAGCCCCGGACCTGTCGATTTTGGTCAAAAATGAAAATTTCAAAAGTGCCCCAATTTCTGCTTTAAACTTTAGGTACTATCCCAAAATGTATCACTAAGGTGACAGAAGTTGATTTCGGAGCATCATTTTTGAACAGGAGCTTCAATCATTTTGTGGCATATGAGAATTCCATAAGCCCCGGACCTGTCGATTTTGGTCAAAAGTGAAAATTTCAAAAGTGCCCCAATTTCTGCTTTAAACTTTAGGTACTATCCCAAAATGTATCACTAAGGTGACAGAAGTTGATTTCGGAGCATCATTTTTGAACAGTTGCTTCAACCGTTTTGTGGCATATGAGAAATTCCCTAATCCCCGGACCTGTCGATTTTTGGTCAAAAATGAAAATTTCAGAAGTGCCCCAATTTCTGCTTTAAACTTTAGGTACTATCCCAAAATGTATCACTAAGGTGACAGAAGTTGATTTTGGAGCATCATTTTTGAACAGGAGCTTCAACCGTTTTGTGGCATATGAGAATTCCATAAGCCCCGGACCTGTCGATTTTGGTCAAAAATGAAAATTTCAAAAGTGCCCAAATTTCTGCTTTAAACTTTAGGTACTATCCCAAAATGTATCACTAAGGTGACAGAAGTTGATTTCGGAGCATCATTTTTGAACAGGAGCTTCAATTGTTTTGTGGCATATGAGAATTCCATAAGCCCCGGACCTGTCGATTTTGGTCAAAAATGAAAATTTCAAAAGTGCCCCAATTTCTGCTTTAAACTTTAGGTACTATCCCAAAATGTATCACTAAGGTGACAGAAGTTGATTTCGGAGCATCATTTTTGAACAGGAGCTTCAACCGTTTTGTGGCATATGAGAATTCCATAAGCCCCGGACCTGTCGATTTTGGTCAAAAATGAAAATTTCAAAAGTGCCCCAATTTCTGCTTTAAACTTTAGGTACTATCCCAAAATGTATCACTAAGGTGACAGAAGTTGATTTCTTAGCATCATTTTTGAACAGGAGCTTCAACCGTTTTGTGGCATATGAGAAATTCCCTAAGCCCCGGACTTGTCGATTTTGGTCAAAAATGAAAATTTCAAAAGTGCCCCAATTTCTGCTTTAAACTTTAGGTACTATCCCAAAATGTATCACTAAGGTGACAGAAATTGATTTCGGAGCATCATTTTTGAACAGGAGCTTCAATCGTTTTGTGGCATATGAGAATTCCCTAAGCCCCGGACCTGTCGATTTCGGTCAAAAATGAAAATTTCAAAAGTGCCCCAATTTCTGCTTTAAACTTTAGGTACTATCCCAAAATGTATCACTAAGGTGACAGAAGTTGATTTCGGAGCATCATTTTTGAACAGGAGCTTCAATCGTTTTGTGGCATATGAGAATTCCATAAGCCCCGGACCTGTCGATTTTGGTCAAAAATGAAAATTTCAAAAGTGCCCCAATTTCTGCTTTAAACATTAGGTACTATCCCAAAATGTATCACTAAGGTGACAGAAGTTGATTTCGGAGCATCACTTTTGAACAGGAGCTTCAACCGTTTTGTGGCATATGAGAATTCCTTAGGCCCCGGACCTGTCGATTTTGGTCAAAAATGAAAATTTCAAAAGTGCCCAAATGTCTGCTTTAAACTTTAGGTACTATCCCAAAATGTATCACTAAGGTGACAGAAGTTGATTTCGGAGCATCATTTTTGAACAGGAGCTTCAATCGTTTTGTTGCATATGAGAATTCCATAAGCCCCAGACCTGTCGATTTTGGTCAAAAATGAAAATTTCAAAAGTGCCCCAATTTCTGCTTTAAACATTAGGTACTATCCCAAAATGTATCACTAAGGTGACAGAAGTTGATTTCGGAGCATCATTTTTGAACAGGAGCTTCAACCGTTTTGTGGCATATGAGAAATTCCCTAAGCCCCGGACTTGTCGATTTTTGTCAAAAATGAAAATTTCAAAAGTGCCCCAATTTCTGCTTTAAACTTTAGGTACTATCCCAAAATGTATCACTAAGGTGACAGAAGTTGATTTTGGAGCATCATTTTTGAACAGGAGCTTCAACCGTTTTGTGGCATATGAGAATTCCCTAAGCCCCGGACCTGTCGATTTTGGTCAAAAATGACAATTTCAAAAGTGCCCCAATTTCTGCTTTAAACTTTAGGTATTATCCCAAAATGTATCACTAAGGTGACAGAAGTTGATTTCGGAGCATTATTTTTGAACAGGAGCTTCAACCGTTTTGTGGCATATGAGAAATTCCCTAAGTACCGGACCTGTCGATTTTGGTCAAAAATGAAAATTTCAAAAGTGCCCCAATTTCTGCTTTAAACTTTAGGTACTATCCCAAAATGTATCACTAAGGTGACAGAAGTTGATTTCGGAGCATCATTTTTGAACAGGAGCTTCAATCGTTTTGTGGCATATGAGAATTCCATAAGCCCCGGACCTGTCGATTTTGGTCAAAAATGAAAATTTCAAAAGTGCCCCAATTTCTGCTTTAAACTTTAGGTACTATCCCAAAATGTATCACTAAGGTGACAGAAGTTGATTTCGGAGCATCATTTTTGAACAGGAGCTTCAATCATTTTGTGGCATATGAGAATTCCATAAGCCCCGGACCTGTCGATTTTGGTCAAAAATTAAAATTTCAAAAGTGCCCCAATTTCTGCTTTAAACTTTAGGTACTATCCCAAAATGTATCACTAAGGTGACAGAAGTTGATTTCGGAGCATCATTTTTGAACAGTTGCTTCAACCGTTTTGTGGCATATGAGAAATTTCCTAATCCCCGGACCTGTCGATTTTTGGTCAAAAATGAAAATTTCAAAAGTGCCCCAATTTCTGCTTTAAACTTTAGGTACTATCCCAAAATGTATCACTAAGGTGACAGAAGTTGATTTCGGAGCATCATTTTTGAACAGGAGCTTCAACCGTTTTGTGGCATATGAGAATTCCCTAAGCCCCGGACCAGTCGATTTTGGTCAAAAATGAAAATTTCAAAAGTGCCCCAATTTCTGCTTTAAACTTTAGGTACTATCCCAAAATGTATCACTAAGGTGACAGAAGTTGATTTCGGAGCATCATTTTTGAACAGGAGCTTCAACCGTTTTGTGGCATATGTGAATTCCATAAGCCCTGGACCTGTCGATTTTGGTCAAAAATGAAAATTTCAAAAGTGCCCCAATTTCTGCTTTAAACTTTAGGTACTATCCCAAAATGAATCACTAAGGTGACAGAAGTTGATTTCGGAGCATCATTTTTGAACAGGAGCTTCAATCGTTTTGTGGCATATGAGAAATTCCCTAAGTACCGGACCTGTCGATTTTGGTCAAAAATGAAAATTTCAAAAGTGCCCCAATTTCTGCTTTAAACTTTAGGTACTATCCCAAAATGTATCACTAAGGTGACAGAAGTTGATTTCGGAGCATCATTTTTGAACAGGAGCTTCAATCGTTTTGTGGCATATGAGAATTCCATAAGCCCCGGACCTGTCGATTTTGGTCAAAAATGAAAATTTCAAAAGTGCCCCAATTTCTGCTTTAAACTTTAGGTACTATCCCAAAATGTATCACTAAGGTGACAGAAGTTGATTTCGGAGCATCATTTTTGAACAGGAGCTTCAATCATTTTGTGGCATATGAGAATTCCATAAGCCCCGGACCTGTCGATTTTGGTCAAAAATTAAAATTTCAAAAGTGCCCCAATTTCTGCTTTAAACTTTAGGTACTATCCCAAAATGTATCACTAAGGTGACAGAAGTTGATTTCGGAGCATCATTTTTGAACAGTTGCTTCAACCGTTTTGTGGCATATGAGAAATTTCCTAATCCCCGGACCAGTCGATTTTTGGTCAAAAATTAAAATTTCAAAAGTGCCCCAATTTCTGCTTTAAACTTTAGGTACTATCCCAAAATGTATCACTAAGGTGACAGAAGTTGATTTCGGAGCATCATTTTTGAACAGGAGCTTCAACCGTTTTGTGGCATATGAGAATTCCCTAAGCCCCGGACCAGTCGATTTTGGTCAAAAATGAAAATTTCAAAAGTGCCCCAATTTCTGCTTTAAACTTTAGGTACTATCCCAAAATGTATCACTAAGGTGACAGAAGTTGATTTCGGAGCATCATTTTTGAACAGGAGCTTCAACCGTTTTGTGGCATATGAGAATTCCATAAGCCCTGGACCTGTCGATTTTGGTCAAAAATGAAAATTTCAAAAGTGCCCCAATTTCTGCTTTAAACTTTAGGTACTATCCCAAAATGAATCACTAAGGTGACAGAAGTTGATTTCGGAGCATCATTTTTGAACAGGAGCTTCAATCGTTTTGTGGCATATGAGAATTCCATAAGCCCCGGACCTGTCGATTTTGGTCAAAAATGAAAATTTCAAAAGTGCCCCAATTTCTGCTTTAAACTTTAGGTACTATCCCAAAATGTATCACTAAGGTGACAGAAGTTGATTTCGGAGCATCATTTTTTAACAGGAGCTTCAATCGTTTTGTGGCATATGAGAATTCCATAAGCCCCGGACCTGTCGATTTTGGTCAAAAATGAAAATTTCAAAAGTGCCCCAATTTCTGCTTTAAACTTTAGGTACTATCCCAAAATGTATCACTAAGGTGACAGAAGTTGATTTCGGAGCATCATTTTTGAACAGGAGCTTCAACCGTTTTGTGGCATATGAGAAATTCCCTAAGCCCCGGACTTGTCGATTTTTGTCAAAAATGAAAATTTCAAAAGTGCCCCAATTTCTGCTTTAAACTTTAGGTACTATCCCAAAATGTATCACTAAGGTGACAGAAGTTGATTTTGGAGCATCATTTTTGAACAGGAGCTTCAACCGTTTTGTGGCATATGAGAATTCCCTAAGCCCCGGACCTGTCGATTTTGGTCAAAAATGAAAATTTCAAAAGTGCCCAAATGTCTGCTTTAAACTTTAGGTACTATCCCAAAATGTATCACTAAGGTGACAGAAGTTGATTACGGAGCATCATTTTTGAACATGAGCTTCAATCGTTTTGTGGCATATGAGAATTCCATAAGCCCCAGACCTGTCGATTTTGGTCAAAAATGAAAATTTCAAAAGTGCCCCAATTTCTGCTTTAAACATTAGGTACTATCCCAAAATGTATCACTAAGGTGACAGAAGTTGATTTCGGAGCATCATTTTTGAACAGGAGCTTCAACCGTTTTGTGGCATATGAGAAATTCCCTAAGCCCCGGACTTGTCGATTTTTGTCAAAAATGAAAATTTCAAAAGTGCCCCAATTTCTGCTTTAAACTTTAGGTACTATCCCAAAATGTATCACTAAGGTGACAGAAGTTGATTTTGGAGCATCATTTTTGAACAGGAGCTTCAACCGTTTTGTGGCATATGAGAATTCCCTAAGCCCCGGACCTGTCGATTTTGGTCAAAAATGACAATTTCAAAAGTGCCCCAATTTCTGCTTTAAACTTTAGGTATTATCCCAAAATGTATCACTAAGGTGACAGAAGTTGATTTCGGAGCATTATTTTTGAACAGGAGCTTCAACCGTTTTGTGGCATATGAGAAATTCCCTAAGTACCGGACCTGTCGATTTTGGTCAAAAATGAAAATTTCAAAAGTGCCCCAATTTCTGCTTTAAACTTTAGGTACTATCCCAAAATGTATCACTAAGGTGACAGAAGTTGATTTCGGAGCATCATTTTTGAACAGGAGCTTCAATCGTTTTGTGGCATATGAGAATTCCATAAGCCCCGGACCTGTCGATTTTGGTCAAAAATGAAAATTTCAAAAGTGCCCCAATTTCTGCTTTAAACTTTAGGTACTATCCCAAAATGTATCACTAAGGTGACAGAAGTTGATTTCGGAGCATCATTTTTGAACAGGAGCTTCAATCATTTTGTGGCATATGAGAATTCCATAAGCCCCGGACCTGTCGATTTTGGTCAAAAATTAAAATTTCAAAAGTGCCCCAATTTCTGCTTTAAACTTTAGGTACTATCCCAAAATGTATCACTAAGGTGACAGAAGTTGATTTCGGAGCATCATTTTTGAACAGTTGCTTCAACCGTTTTGTGGCATATGAGAAATTTCCTAATCCCCGGACCTGTCGATTTTTGGTCAAAAATTAAAATTTCAAAAGTGCCCCAATTTCTGCTTTAAACTTTAGGTACTATCCCAAAATGTATCACTAAGGTGACAGAAGTTGATTTCGGAGCATCATTTTTGAACAGGAGCTTCAACCGTTTTGTGGCATATGAGAATTCCATAAGCCCCGGACCTGTCGATTTTGGTCAAAAATGAAAATTTAAAAAGTGCCCCAATTTCTGCTTTAAACTTTAGGTACTATCCCAAAATGTATCACTAAGGTGACAGAAGTTGATTTCGGAGCATTTTTGAACAGGAGCTTCAATCGTTTTGTGGCATATGAGAATTCCATAAGCCCCGGACCTGTCGATTTTGGTCAAAAATGAAAATTTCAAAAGTGCCCCAATTTCTGCTTTAAACTTTAGGTACTATCCCAAAATGTATCACTAAGGTGACAGAAGTTGATTTCGGAGCATCATTTTTTAACAGGAGCTTCAATCGTTTTGTGGCATATGAGAATTCCATAAGCCCCGGACCTGTCGATTTTGGTCAAAAATGAAAATTTCAAAAGTGCCCCAATTTCTGCTTTAAACTTTAGGTACTATCCCAAAATGTATCACTAAGGTGACAGAAGTTGATTTCGGAGCATCATTTTTGAACAGGAGCTTCAACCGTTTTGTGGCATATGAGAAATTCCCTAAGCCCCGGACCTGTCGATTTTGGTCAAAAATTAAAATTTCAAAAGTGCCCCAATTTCTGCTTTAAACTTTAGGTACTATCCCAAAATGTATCACTAAGGTGACAGAAGTTGATTTCGGAGCATCATTTTTGAACAGGAGCTTCAATCATTTTGTGGCATATGAGAATTCCATAAGCCCCGGACCTGTCAATTTTGGTCAAAAGTGAAAATTTCAAAAGTGCCCCAATTTCTGCTTTAAACTTTAGGTACTATCCCAAAATGTATCACTAAGGTGACAGAAGTTGATTTCGGAGCATCATTTTTGAACAGGAGCTTCAACCGTTTTGTGGCATATGAGAATTCCATAAGCCCTGGACCTGTCGATTTTGGTCAAAAATGAAAATTTCAAAAGTGCCCCAATTTCTGCTTTAAACTTTAGGTACTATCCCAAAATGAATCACTAAGGTGACAGAAGTTGATTTCGGAGCATCATTTTTGAACAGGAGCTTCAATCGTTTTGTGGCATATGAGAATTCCATAAGCCCCGGACCTGTCGATTTTGGTCAAAAATGAAAATTTCAAAAGTGCCCCAATTTCTGCTTTAAACTTTAGGTACTATCCCAAAATGTATCACTAAGGTGACAGAAGTTGATTTCGGAGCATCATTTTTTAACAGGAGCTTCAATCGTTTTGTGGCATATGAGAATTCCATAAGCCCCGGACCTGTCGATTTTGGTCAAAAATGAAAATTTCAAAAGTGCCCCAATTTCTGCTTTAAACTTTAGGTACTATCCCAAAATGTATCACTAAGGTGACAGAAGTTGATTTCGGAGCATCATTTTTGAACAGGAGCTTCAACCGTTTTGTGGCATATGAGAAATTCCCTAAGCCCCGGATTTGTCGATTTTTGTCAAAAATGAAAATTTCAAAAGTGCCCCAATTTCTGCTTTAAACTTTAGGTACTATCCCAAAATGTATCACTAAGGTGACAGAAGTTGATTTTGGAGCATCATTTTTGAACAGGAGCTTCAACCGTTTTGTGGCATATGAGAATTCCCTAAGCCCCGGACCTGTCGATTTTGGTCAAAAATGAAAATTTCAAAAGTGCCCAAATGTCTGCTTTAAACTTTAGGTACTATCCCAAAATGTATCACTAAGGTGACAGAAGTTGATTACGGAGCATCATTTTTGAACATGAGCTTCAATCGTTTTGTGGCATATGAGAATTCCATAAGCCCCAGACCTGTCGATTTTGGTCAAAAATGAAAATTTCAAAAGTGCCCCAATTTCTGCTTTAAACATTAGGTACTATCCCAAAATGTATCACTAAGGTGACAGAAGTTGATTTCGGAGCATCATTTTTGAACAGGAGCTTCAACCGTTTTGTGGCATATGAGAAATTCCCTAAGCCCCGGACTTGTCGATTTTTGTCAAAAATGAAAATTTCAAAAGTGCCCCAATTTCTGCTTTAAACTTTAGGTACTATCCCAAAATGTATCACTAAGGTGACAGAAGTTGATTTTGGAGCATCATTTTTGAACAGGAGCTTCAACCGTTTTGTGGCATATGAGAATTCCCTAAGCCCCGGACCTGTCGATTTTGGTCAAAAATGACAATTTCAAAAGTGCCCCAATTTCTGCTTTAAACTTTAGGTATTATCCCAAAATGTATCACTAAGGTGACAGAAGTTGATTTCGGAGCATTATTTTTGAACAGGAGCTTCAACCGTTTTGTGGCATATGAGAAATTCCCTAAGTACCGGACCTGTCGATTTTGGTCAAAAATGAAAATTTCAAAAGTGCCCCAATTTCTGCTTTAAACTTTAGGTACTATCCCAAAATGTATCACTAAGGTGACAGAAGTTGATTTCGGAGCATCATTTTTGAACAGGAGCTTCAATCGTTTTGTGGCATATGAGAATTCCATAAGCCCCGGACCTGTCGATTTTGGTCAAAAATGAAAATTTCAAAAGTGCCCCAATTTCTGCTTTAAACTTTAGGTACTATCCCAAAATGTATCACTAAGGTGACAGAAGTTGATTTCGGAGCATCATTTTTGAACAGGAGCTTCAATCATTTTGTGGCATATGAGAATTCCATAAGCCCCGGACCTGTCGATTTTGGTCAAAAATTAAAATTTCAAAAGTGCCCCAATTTCTGCTTTAAACTTTAGGTACTATCCCAAAATGTATCACTAAGGTGACAGAAGTTGATTTCGGAGCATCATTTTTGAACAGTTGCTTCAACCGTTTTGTGGCATATGAGAAATTTCCTAATCCCCGGACCTGTCGATTTTTGGTCAAAAATTAAAATTTCAAAAGTGCCCCAATTTCTGCTTTAAACTTTAGGTACTATCCCAAAATGTATCACTAAGGTGACAGAAGTTGATTTCGGAGCATCATTTTTGAACAGGAGCTTCAACCGTTTTGTGGCATATGAGAATTCCATAAGCCCCGGACCTGTCGATTTTGGTCAAAAATGAAAATTTCAAAAGTGCCCCAATTTCTGCTTTAAACTTTAGGTACTATCCCAAAATGTATCACTAAGGTGACAGAAGTTGATTTCGGAGCATTTTTGAACAGGAGCTTCAATCGTTTTGTGGCATATGAGAATTCCATAAGCCCCGGACCTGTCGATTTTGGTCAAAAATGAAAATTTCAAAAGTGCCCCAATTTCTGCTTTAAACTTTAGGTACTATCCCAAAATGTATCACTAAGGTGACAGAAGTTGATTTCGGAGCATCATTTTTTAACAGGAGCTTCAATCGTTTTGTGGCATATGAGAATTCCATAAGCCCCGGACCTGTCGATTTTGGTCAAAAATGAAAATTTCAAAAGTGCCCCAATTTCTGCTTTAAACTTTAGGTACTATCCCAAAATGTATCACTAAGGTGACAGAAGTTGATTTCGGAGCATCATTTTTGAACAGGAGCTTCAACCGTTTTGTGGCATATGAGAAATTCCCTAAGCCCCGGACCTGTCGATTTTGGTCAAAAATTAAAATTTCAAAAGTGCCCCAATTTCTGCTTTAAACTTTAGGTACTATCCCAAAATGTATCACTAAGGTGACAGAAGTTGATTTCGGAGCATCATTTTTGAACAGGAGCTTCAATCATTTTGTGGCATATGAGAATTCCATAAGCCCCGGACCTGTCAATTTTGGTCAAAAGTGAAAATTTCAAAAGTGCCCCAATTTCTGCTTTAAACTTTAGGTACTATCCCAAAATGTATCACTAAGGTGACAGAAGTTGATTTCGGAGCATCATTTTTGAACAGTTGCTTCAACCGTTTTGTGGCATATGAGAAATTTCCTAATCCCCGGACCTGTCGATTTTTGGTCAAAAATTAAAATTTCAAAAGTGCCCCAATTTCTGCTTTAAACTTTAGGTACTATCCCAAAATGTATCACTAAGGTGACAGAAGTTTATTTCGGAGCATCATTTTTGAACAGGAGCTTCAACCGTTTTGTGGCATATGAGAATTCCCTAAGCCCCGGACCAGTCGATTTTGGTCAAAAATGAAAATTTCAAAAGTGCCCCAATTTCTGCTTTAAACTTTAGGTACTATCCCAAAATGTATCACTAAGGTGACAGAAGTTGATTTCGGAGCATCATTTTTGAACAGGAGCTTCAACCGTTTTGTGGCATATGAGAATTCCATAAGCCCCGGACCTGTCGATTTTGGTCAAAAATGAAAATTTCAAAAGTGCCCCAATTTCTGCTTTAAACTTTAGGTACTATCCCAAAATGTATCACTAAGGTGACAGAAGTTGATTTCGGAGCATCATTTTTGAACAGGAGCTTCAATCGTTTTGTGGCATATGAGAATTCCATAAGCCCCGGACCTGTCGATTTTGGTCAAAAATGAAAATTTCAAAAGTGCCCCAATTTCTGCTTTAAACTTTAGGTACTATCCCAAAATGTATCACTAAGGTGACAGAAGTTGATTTCGGAGCATCATTTTTGAACAGGAGCTTCAACCGTTTTGTGGCATATGAGAAATTCCCTAAGCCCCGGACCTGTCGATTTTGGTCAAAAATTAAAATTTCAAAAGTGCCCCAATTTCTGCTTTAAACTTTAGGTACTATCCCAAAATGTATCACTAAGGTGACAGAAGTTGATTTCGGAGCATCATTTTTGAACAGGAGCTTCAATCATTTTGTGGCATATGAGAATTCCATAAGCCCCGGACCTGTCAATTTTGGTCAAAAGTGAAAATTTCAAAAGTGCCCCAATTTCTGCTTTAAACTTTAGGTACTATCCCAAAATGTATCACTAAGGTGACAGAAGTTGATTTCGGAGCATCATTTTTGAACAGTTGCTTCAACCGTTTTGTGGCATATGAGAAATTTCCTAATCCCCGGACCTGTCGATTTTTGGTCAAAAATTAAAATTTCAAAAGTGCCCCAATTTCTGCTTTAAACTTTAGGTACTATCCCAAAATGTATCACTAAGGTGACAGAAGTTTATTTCGGAGCATCATTTTTGAACAGGAGCTTCAACCGTTTTGTGGCATATGAGAATTCCCTAAGCCCCGGACCAGTCGATTTTGGTCAAAAATGAAAATTTCAAAAGTGCCCCAATTTCTGCTTTAAACTTTAGGTACTATCCCAAAATGTATCACTAAGGTGACAGAAGTTGATTTCGGAGCATCATTTTTGAACAGGAGCTTCAACCGTTTTGTGGCATATGAGAATTCCATAAGCCCCGGACCTGTCGATTTTGGTCAAAAATGAAAATTTCAAAAGTGCCCCAATTTCTGCTTTAAACTTTAGGTACTATCCCAAAATGTATCACTAAGGTGACAGAAGTTGATTTCGGAGCATCATTTTTGAACAGGAGCTTCAATCGTTTTGTGGCATATGAGAATTCCATAAGCCCCGGACCTGTCGATTTTGGTCAAAAATGAAAATTTCAAAAGTGCCCCAATTTCTGCTTTAAACTTTAGGTACTATCCCAAAATGTATCACTAAGGTGACAGAAGTTGATTTCGGAGCATCATTTTTGAACAGGAGCTTCAACCGTTTTGTGGCATATGAGAAATTCCCTAAGCCCCGGACCTGTCGATTTTGGACAAAAATTAAAATTTCAAAAGTGCCCCAATTTCTGCTTTAAACTTTAGGTACTATCCCAAAATGTATCACTAAGGTGACAGAAGTTGATTTCGGAGCATCATTTTTGAACAGGAGCTTCAACCATTTTGTGGCATATGAGAATTCCCTAAGCCCCGGACCAGTCGATTTTGGTCAAAAATGAAAATTTCAAAAGTGCCCCAATTTCTGCTTTAAACTTTAGGTACTATCCCAAAATGTATCACTAAGGTGACAGAAGTTGATTTCGGAGCATCATTTTTGAACAGGAGCTTCAATCATTTTGTGGCATATGAGAATTCCATAAGCCCCGGACCTGTCAATTTTGGTCAAAAGTGAAAATTTCAAAAGTGCCCCAATTTCTGCTTTAAACTTTAGGTACTATCCCAAAATGTATCACTAAGGTGACAGAAGTTGATTTCGGAGCATAATTTTTGAACAGTTGCTTCAACCGTTTTGTGGCATATGAGAAATTCCCTAATCCCCGGACCTGTCGATTTTTGGTCAAAAATGAAAATTTCAAAAGTGCCCCAATTTCTGCTTTAAACTTTAGGTACTATCCCAAAATGTATCACTAAGGTGACAGAAGTTGATTTTGGAGCATCATTTTTGAACAGGAGCTTCAATCGTTTTGTGGCATATGAGAATTCCATAAGCCCCGGACCAGTCGATTTTGGTCAAAAATGAAAATTTCAAAAGTGCCCCAATTTCTGCTTTAAACTTTAGGTACTATCCCAAAATGTATCACTAAGGTGACAGAAGTTGATTTCGGAGCATCATTTTTGAACAGGAGCTTCAATCGTTTTGTGGCATATGAGAATTCCATAAGCCCCGGACCTGTCGATTTTGGTCAAAAATGAAAATTTCAAAAGTGCCCCAATTTCTGCTTTAAACTTTAGGTACTATCCCAAAATCTATCACTAAGGTGACAGAAGTTGATTTCGGAGCATCATTTTTGAACAGGAGCTTCAACCGTTTTGTGGCATATGAGAATTCCCTAAGCCCCGGACCAGTCGATTTTGGTCAAAAATGAAAATTTCAAAAGTGCCCCAATTTCTGCTTTAAACTTTAGGTACTATCCCAAAATGTATCACTAAGGTGACAGAAGTTGATTTCGGAGCATCATTTTTGAACAGGAGCTTCAATCGTTTTGTGGCATATGAGAATTCCATAAGCCCCGGACCTGTCGATTTTGGTCAAAAATGAAAATTTCAAAAGTGCCCCAATTTCTGCTTTAAACTTTAGGTACTATCCCAAAATCTATCACTAAGGTGACAGAAGTTGATTTCGGAGCATCATTTTTGAACAGGAGCTTCAACCGTTTTGTGGCATATGAGAATTCCCTAAGCCCCGGACCAGTCGATTTTGGTCAAAAATGAAAATTTCAAAAGTGCCCCAATTTCTGCTTTAAACTTTAGGTACTATCCCAAAATGTATCACTAAGGTGACAGAAGTTGATTTCGGAGCATCATTTTTGAACAGGAGCTTCAATCGTTTTGTGGCATATGAGAATTCCATAAGCCCCGGACCTGTCGATTTTGGTCAAAAATGAAAATTTCAAAAGTGCCCCAATTTCTGCTTTAAACTTTAGGTACTATCCCAAAATCTATCACTAAGGTGACAGAAGTTGATTTCGGAGCATCATTTTTGAACAGGAGCTTCAACCGTTTTGTGGCATATGAGAATTCCCTAAGCCCCGGACCAGTCGATTTTGGTCAAAAATGAAAATTTCAAAAGTGCCCCAATTTCTGCTTTAAACTTTAGGTACTATCCCAAAATGTATCACTAAGGTGACAGAAGTTGATTTCGGAGCATCATTTTTGAACAGGAGCTTCAATCATTTTGTGGCATATGAGAATTCCATAAGCCCCGGACCTGTCAATTTTGGTCAAAAGTGAAAATTTCAAAAGTGCCCCAATTTCTGCTTTAAACTTTAGGTACTATCCCAAAATGTATCACTAAGGTGACAGAAGTTGATTTCGGAGCATCATTTTTGAACAGTTGCTTCAACCGTTTTGTGGCATATGAGAAATTCCCTAATCCCCGGACCTGTCGATTTTTGGTCAAAAATTAAAATTTCAAAAGTGCCCCAATTTCTGCTTTAAACTTTAGGTACTATCCCAAAATGTATCACTAAGGTGACAGAAGTTTATTTCGGAGCATCATTTTTGAACAGGAGCTTCAACCGTTTTGTGGCATATGAGAATTCCCTAAGCCCCGGACCAGTCGATTTTGGTCAAAAATGAAAATTTCAAAAGCGTCCCCAATTTCTGCTTTAAACTTTAGGTACTATCCCAAAATGTATCACTAAGGTGACAGAAGTTGATTTCGGAGCATCATTTTTGAACAGGAGCTTCAACCGTTTTGTGGCATATGAGAATTCCATAAGCCCCGGACCTGTCGATTTTGGTCAATAATGAAAATTTCAAAAGTGCCCCAATTTCTGCTTTAAACTTTAGGTACTATCCCAAAATGTATCACTAAGGTGACAGAAGTTGATTTCGGAGCATCATTTTTGAACAGGAGCTTCAATCGTTTTGTGGCATATGAGAAATCCATAAGCCCCGGACCTGTCGATTTTGGTCAAAAATGAAAATTTCAAAAGTGCCCCAATTTCTGCTTTAAACTTTAGGTACTATCCCAAAATGTATCACTAAGGTGACAGAAGTTGATTTCGGAGCATCATTTTTGAACAGGAGCTTCAACCGTTTTGTGGCATATGAGAAATTCCCTAAGCCCCGGACCTGTCGATTTTGGTCAAAAATTAAAATTTCAAAAGTGCCCCAATTTCTGCTTTAAACTTTAGGTACTATCCCAAAATGTATCACTAAGGTGACAGAAGTTGATTTCGGAGCATCATTTTTGAACAGGAGCTTCAACCGTTTTGTGGCATATGAGAATTCCCTAAGCCCCAAACCAGTCGATTTTGGTCAAAAATGAAAATTTCAAAAGTGCCCCAATTTCTGCTTTAAACTTTAGGTACTATCCCAAAATGTATCACTAAGGTGACAGAAGTTGATTTCGGAGCATCATTTTTGAACAGGAGCTTCAATCATTTTGTGGCATATGAGAATTCCATAAGCCCCGGACCTGTCAATTTTGGTCAAAAGTGAAAATTTCAAAAGTGCCCCAATTTCTGCTTTAAACTTTAGGTACTATCCCAAAATATATCACTAAGGTGACAGAAGTTGATTTCGGAGCATCATTTTTGAACAGTTGCTTCAACCGTTTTGTGGCATATGAGAAATTCCCTAATCCCCGGACCTGTCGATTTTTGGTCAAAAATGAAAATTTCAAAAGTGCCCCAATTTCTGCTTTAAACTTTAGGTACTATCCCAAAATGTATCACTAAGGTGACAGAAGTTGATTTTGGAGCATCATTTTTGAACAGGAGCTTCAATCGTTTTGTGGCATATGAGAATTCCATAAGCCCCGGACCTGTCGATTTTGGTAAAAAAATTAAAATTTCAAAAGTGCCCCAATTTCTGCTTTAAACTTTAGGTACTATCCCAAAATGTATCACTAAGGTGACAGAAGTTGATTTCGGAGCATCATTTTTGAACAGGAGCTTCAATCGTTTTGTGGCATATGAGAATTCCATAAGCCCCGGACCTGTCGATTTTGGTCAAAAATGAAAATTTCAAAAGTGCCCCAATTTCTGCTTTAAACTTTAGGTACTATCCCAAAATGTATCACTAAGGTGACAGAAGTTGATTTCGGAGCATCATTTTTGAACAGGAGCTTCAACCGTTTTGTGGCATATGAGAAATTCCCTAAGCCCCGGACCTGTCGATTTTGGTCAAAAATTAAAATTTCAAAAGTGCCCCAATTTCTGCTTTAAACTTTAGGTACTATCCCAAAATGTATCACTAAGGTGACAGAAGTTGATTTCGGAGCATCATTTTTGAACAGGAGCTTCAACCGTTTTGTGGCATATGAGAATTCCCTAAGCCCCGGACCAGTCGATTTTGGTCAAAAATGAAAATTTCAAAAGTGCCCCAATTTCTGCTTTAAACTTTAGGTACTATCCCAAAATGTATCACTAAGGTGACAGAAGTTGATTTCGGAGCATCATTTTTGAACAGGAGCTTCAATCATTTTGTGGCATATGAGAATTCCATAAGCCCCGGACCTGTCAATTTTGGTCAAAAGTGAAAATTTCAAAAGTGCCCCAATTTCTGCTTTAAACTTTAGGTACTATCCCAAAATGTATCACTAAGGTGACAGAAGTTGATTTCGGAGCATAATTTTTGAACAGTTGCTTCAACCGTTTTGTGGCATATGAGAAATTCCCTAATCCCCGGACCTGTCGATTTTTGGTCAAAAATGAAAATTTCAAAAGTGCCCCAATTTCTGCTTTAAACTTTAGGTACTATCCCAAAATGTATCACTAAGGTGACAGAAGTTGATTTTGGAGCATCATTTTTGAACAGGAGCTTCAATCGTTTTGTGGCATATGAGAATTCCATAAGCCCCGGACCAGTCGATTTTGGTCAAAAATGAAAATTTCAAAAGTGCCCCAATTTCTGCTTTAAACTTTAGGTACTATCCCAAAATGTATCACTAAGGTGACAGAAGTTGATTTCGGAGCATCATTTTTGAACAGGAGCTTCAATCGTTTTGTGGCATATGAGAATTCCATAAGCCCCGGACCTGTCGATTTTGGTCAAAAATGAAAATTTCAAAAGTGCCCCAATTTCTGCTTTAAACTTTAGGTACTATCCCAAAATCTATCACTAAGGTGACAGAAGTTGATTTCGGAGCATCATTTTTGAACAGGAGCTTCAACCGTTTTGTGGCATATGAGAATTCCCTAAGCCCCGGACCAGTCGATTTTGGTCAAAAATGAAAATTTCAAAAGTGCCCCAATTTCTGCTTTAAACTTTAGGTACTATCCCAAAATGTATCACTAAGGTGACAGAAGTTGA
>NW_026969036.1:0-2500 GCF_028390025.1 Pseudophryne corroboree
GCCTGCCTGTTCTCTCTTTCTCTATCCGTCATTCTCCTCCTCTACTTGAGACTGAGCCCAGGAATCTCAGCAGCCATACTAAGTAGCATTTATTAATTACAAATGCATTTTGAATGTCAAATTTGTAAGAAAGTTTTGTACATTTAGCAAAATATCAAATTCATTTGAAAGAAAATGATGTCCACTCAAAGTAAAAAGAGCTTTGGTTACTTTCAATGCACAACATTTTACTTTCAAATCGTGTCAGATGACTTTCAGTGCTAATTATTATATCATTAACCTCTCCTTTATTAAAAATTGTGCTTTAATGCAAAAAAAGAAAAATAATTGTCTGTGCATACTCTCATGTAGCACAATTATCTTCACTAGCTCAAAAGGGCCGCTCATTGTCCAAAATGAATTGTCAAATCAGAACAAACAATGGAATATCCCCATCATTCCTGGAACACTTGATTAGTTTACAAAACAAGCAAAATTTAAAAGAGTGTAGAAGGTTTGATAGGCTCAAGCATCTCTAATCTTGATGTAAGTTTGGCTACACTAAAAAATCTATTGAACGTGCTTTCCAAACTAGCTCTGTAGCCAGTTGATAGAAATTGCACAAATATAAGTCAAACTATTAGTGATATTTTCCAAATGATTAAACATGACAATTTGTGTGATAAAGCAGCACAGGAATAAGTAGTTGAATCTCTTTTGTGTAGTCAAATCATTTTTCATTTTGCTTGGAAAGTTGATAATGTTTAAAATTAACACTCAATCATTTTAATAGCACGTAATATCACAACTGTACGCTCATGGAATCCTTCGATAGCTCAGCTGGTAGAGCGAAGGACTGTAAAGGAGATTGGTACAAAAATCCTTAGGTCGCTGGTACAATTCCGGCTCGAAGGATGATGCTTTTGATAAACTTAGATGTCAGTACTGACATTTTACAAACCCAAAACTGTACCAAGTATAAAGCATTCTCCAAGTTATATTTTAAAAATCATTAACGCAGGTCACTGTGGTCAGGATTAACTTCCCGTGGAAATCATCTCTGATACAATATTACTTCAGTCATCCTCACAGCCTGAAATGAAGTAGCTCAACCCATAGAGAAAATTTTTGTGAAAACTTCACATTGCATGAGAGGTAGTCGTGGCCGAGTGGTTAAGGCGATGGACTAGAATTACATTGGGATCTCCCCGCGCAGGTTCAAATCCTGCCGACTACGACCACATGCTTTGTTTTATTTTTCAGAAAATTTACTAAAAGCTTGAAACCAGTGTTGCTCAGGGTGAGTCAGGAACTGGCACATCAAAATCTTTAGGATGGCTGTCTGTTCTCTCTTTCTCTATCCGTCATTCTCCTCCTCTACTTGAGACTGAGCCCAGGAATCTCAGCAGCCATACTAAGTAGCATTTATTAATTACAAATGCATTTTGAATGTCAAATTTGTAAGAAAGTTTTGTACATTTAGCAAAATATCAAATTCATTTGAAAGAAAATGATGTCCACTCAAAGTAAAAAGAGCTTTGGTTACTTTCAATGCACAACATTTTACTTTCAAATCGTGTCAGATGACTTTCAGTGCTAATTATTATATCATTAACCTCTCCTTTATTAAAAATTGTGCTTTAATGCAAAAAAAGAAAAATAATTGTCTGTGCATACTCTCATGTAGCACAATTATCTTCACTAGCTCAAAAGGGCCGCTCATTGTCCAAAATGAATTGTCAAATCAGAACAAACAATGGAATATCCCCATCATTCCTGGAACACTTGATTAGTTTACAAAACAAGCAAAATTTAAAAGAGTGTAGAAGGTTTGATAGGCTCAAGCATCTCTAATCTTGATGTAAGTTTGGCTACACTAAAAAATCTATTGAACGTGCTTTCCAAACTAGCTCTGTAGCCAGTTGATAGAAATTGCACAAATATAAGTCAAACTATTAGTGATATTTTCCAAATGATTAAACATGACAATTTGTGTGATAAAGCAGCACATGAATAAGTAGTTGAATCTCTTTTGTGTAGTTAAATCATTTTTCATTTTGCTTGGAAAGTTGATAATGTTTAAAATTAACACTCAATCATTTTAATAGCACGTAATATCACAACTGTACGCTCATGGAATCCTTCGATAGCTCAGCTGGTAGAGCGAAGGACTGTAAAGGAGATTGGTACAAAAATCCTTAGGTCGCTGGTACAATTCCGGCTCGAAGGATGATGCTTTTGATAAACTTAGATGTCAGTACTGACATTTTACAAACCCAAAACTGTACCAAGTATAAAGCATTCTCCAAGTTATATTTTAAAAATCATTAACGCAGGTCACTGTGGTCAGGATTAACTTCCCGTGGAAATCATCTCTGATACAATATTACTTCAGTCATCCTCACAGCCTGAAATGAAGTAGCTCAACCCATAGAGAAAATTTTTGTGAAAACTTCACATTGCATGAGAGGTAGTCGTGGCCGAGTGGTTAAGGCGATGGAATAGAATTACATTGGGGTCT
>NW_026969036.1:12500-22500 GCF_028390025.1 Pseudophryne corroboree
ATAAGTAGTTGAATCTCTTTTGTGTAGTCAAATCATTTTTCATTTTGCTTGGAAAGTTGATAATGTTTAAAATTAACACTCAATCATTTTAATAGCACGTAATATCACAGATGTACGATCATGGAATCCTTCGATAGCTCAGCTGGTAGAGTGGAGTACTGTATAGATGATTGGTACAGAAATCCTTAGGTCGCTGGTTCAATTCTGGCTCGAAGGATGATGCTTTTGATAAACTTAGATGTCAGTACTGACATTTTACAAACCCAAAACTGTACCAAGTATAAAGCATTCTCCAAGTTATATTTTAAAAATCATTAACGCAGGTCACTGTGGTCAGGATTAACTTCCCATGGAAATCATCTCTGATACAATATTACTTCAGTCATCCTCACATCCTGAAATGAAGTAGCTCAACCCATAGAGAAAATTTTTGTGAAAACATCACATTGCATGAGAGGTAGTCGTGGCCGAGTGGTTAAGGCGATGAACTAGAATTACATTGGGGTCTCCCCGCGCAGGTTCAAATCCTGCCGACTACGACCACATGGTTGTTTTATTTTTCAGAAAATTTACTAAAAGCTTGAAACCAGTGTTGCTCAGGGTGAGTCAGGAACTGGCACATCAAAATCTTTAGGATGCCTGCCTGTTCTCTCTTTCTCTATCCGTCATTCTCCTCCTCTACTTGAGACTGAGCCCAGGAATCTCAGCAGCCATACTAAGTAGCATTTATTAATTACAAATGCATTTTGAATGTCAAATTTGTAAGAAAGTTTTGTACATTTAGCAAAATATCAAATTCATTTGAAAGAAAATGATGTCCACTCAAAGTAAAAAGAGCTTTGGTTGCTTTCAATGCACAACATTTTACTTTCAAATCGTGTCAGATGACTTTCAGTGCTAATTATTATATCATTAACCTCTCCTTTATTAAAAATTGTGCTTTAATGCAAAAAAAGAAAAATAATTGTCTGTGCATACTCTCATGTAGCACAATTATCTTCACTAGCTCAAAAGGGCCGCTCATTGTCCAAAATGAATTGTCAAATCAGAACAAACAATGGAATATCCCCATCATTCCTGGAACACTTGATTAGTTTACAAAACAAGCAAAATTTAAAAGAGTGTTGAAGGTTTGATAGGCTCAAGCATCTCTAATCTTGATGTAAGTTTGGCTACACTAAAAAATCTATTGAAAGTGCTTTCCAAACTAGCTCTATAGCCAGTTGATAGTAATTGCACAAATATAAGTCAAACTATTAGTGATATTTTCCAAATGATTAAACATGACAATTTGTGTGATAAAGCAGCACAGGAATAAGTAGTTGAATCTCTTTTGTGTAGTCAAATCATTTTTCATTTTGCTTGGAAAGTTGATAATGTTTAAAATTAACACTCAATCATTTTAATAGCACGTAATATCACAGATGTACGATCATGGAATCCTTCGATAGCTCAGCTGGTAGAGTGGAGTACTGTATAGATGATTGGTACAGAAATCCTTAGGTCGCTGGTTCAATTCTGGCTCGAAGGATGATGCTTTTGATAAACTTAGATGTCAGTACTGACATTTTACAAACCCAAAACTGTACCAAGTATAAAGCATTCTCCAAGTTATATTTTAAAAATCATTAACGCAGGTCACTGTGGTCAGGATTAACTTCCCATGGAAATCATCTCTGATACAATATTACTTCAGTCATCCTCACATCCTGAAATGAAGTAGCTCAACCCATAGAGAAAATTTTTGTGAAAACATCACATTGCATGAGAGGTAGTCGTGGCCGAGTGGTTAAGGCGATGAACTAGAATTACATTGGGGTCTCCCCGCGCAGGTTCAAATCCTGCCGACTACGACCACATGGTTGTTTTATTTTTCAGAAAATTTACTAAAAGCTTGAAACCAGTGTTGCTCAGGGTGAGTCAGGAACTGGCACATCAAAATCTTTAGGATGCCTGCCTGTTCTCTCTTTCTCTATCCGTCATTCTCCTCCTCTACTTGAGACTGAGCCCAGGAATCTCAGCAGCCATACTAAGTAGCATTTATTAATTACAAATGCATTTTGAATGTCAAATTTGTAAGAAAGTTTTGTACATTTAGCAAAATATCAAATTCATTTGAAAGAAAATGATGTCCACTCAAAGTAAAAAGAGCTTTGGTTGCTTTCAATGCACAACATTTTACTTTCAAATCGTGTCAGATGACTTTCAGTGCTAATTATTATATCATTAACCTCTCCTTTATTAAAAATTGTGCTTTAATGCAAAAAAAGAAAAATAATTGTCTGTGCATACTCTCATGTAGCACAATTATCTTCACTAGCTCAAAAGGGCCGCTCATTGTCCAAAATGAATTGTCAAATCAGAACAAACAATGGAATATCCCCATCATTCCTGGAACACTTGATTAGTTTACAAAACAAGCAAAATTTAAAAGAGTGTAGAAGGTTTGATAGGCTCAAGCATCTCTAATCTTGATGTAAGTTTGGCTACACTAAAAAATCTATTGAAAGTGCTTTCCAAACTAGCTCTGTAGCCAGTTGATAGTAATTGCACAAATATAAGTCAAACTATTAGTGATATTTTCCAAAAATTAAACATGACAATTTGTGTGATAAAGCAACACAGGAATAAGTAGTTGAATCTCTTTTGTGTAGTCAAATCATTTTTCATTTTGCTTGGAAAGTTGATAATGTTTAAAATTAACACTCAGTCATTTTAATAGCACGTAATATCACAGATGTACAATCATGGAATCCTTCGATAGCTCAGCTGGTAGAGCAGAGGACTGTAGAGGTGATTGGTACAGAAATCCTTAGGTCGCTGGTTCAATTCCGGCTCGAAGGATGATGCTTTTGATAAACTTAGATGTCAGTACTGACATTTTTCAAACCCAAAACTGTACCAAGTATAAAGCATTCTCCAAGTTATATTTTAAAAATCATTAACGCAGGTCACTGTGGTCAGGATTAACTTCCCATGGAAATCATCTCTGATACAATATTACTTCAGTCATCCTCACATCCTGAAATGAAGTAGCTCAACGCATAGAGAAAATTTTTGTGAAAACATCACATTGCATGAGAGGTAGTCGTGGCCGAGTGGTTAAGGCGATGGACTAGAAAGCCATTGGGGTCTCCCCGCGCAGGTTCAAATCCTGCCGACTACGACCACATGGTTGTTTTATTTTTCAGAAAATTTACTAAAAGCTTGAAACCAGTGTTGCTCAGGGTGAGTCAGGAACTGGCACATCAAAATCTTTAGGATGCCTGTCTGTTCTCTCTTTCTCTATCCGTCATTCTCCTCCTCTACTTGAGACTGAGCCCAGGAATCTCAGCAGCCATACTAAGTAGCATTTATTAATTACAAATGCATTTTGAATGTCAAATTTGTAAGAAAGTTTTGTACATTTAGCAAAATATCAAATTCATTTGAAAGAAAATGATGTCCACTCAAAGTAAAAAGAGCTTTGGTTACTTTCAATGCACAACATTTTACTTTCAAATCGTGTCAGATGACTTTCAGTGCTAATTATTATATCATTAACCTCTCCTTTATTAAAAATTGTGCTTTAATGCAAAAAAAGAAAAAAAATTGTCTGTGCATATTTTCATGTAGCACAATTATCTTCACTAGCTCAAAAGGGCCGCTCATTGTCCAAAATGAATTGTCAAATCAGAACAAACAATGGAATATCCCCATCATTCCTGGAACACTTGATTAGTTTACAAAACAAGCAAAATTTAAAAGAGTGTAGAAGGTTTGATAGGCTCAAGCATCTCTAATCTTGATGTAAGTTTGGCTACACTAAAAAATCTATTGAAAGTGCTTTCCAAACTAGCTCTGTAGCCAGTTGATAGTAATTGCACAAATATAAGTCAAACTATTAGTGATATTTTCCAAATGATTAAACATGACAATTTGTGTGATAAAGCAGCACAGGAATAAGTAGTTGAATCTCTTTTGTGTAGTCAAATCATTTTTCATTTTGCTTGGAAAGTTGATAATGTTTAAAATTAACACTCAATCATTTTAATAGCACGTAATATCACAGATGTACGATCATGGAATCCTTTGATAGCTCAGCTGGTAGAGTGGAGGACTGTAGAGGTGATTGGTACAGAAATCCTTAGGTCGCTGGTTCAATTCCGGCTCGAAGGATGATGCTTTTGATAAACTTAGATGTCAGTACTGACATTTTACAAACCCAAAACTGTACCAAGTATAAAGCATTCTCCAAGTTATATTTTAAAAATCATTAACGCAGGTCACTGTGGTCAGGATTAACTTCCCATGGAAATCATCTCTGATACAATATTACTTCAGTCATCCTCACATCCTGAAATGAAGTAGCTCAACCCATAGAGAAAATTTTTGTGAAAACATCACATTGTATGAGAGGTAGTCGTGGCCGAGTGGTTAAGGCGATGGACTAGAATTACATTGGGGTCTCCCCGCGCAGGTTCAAATCCTGCTGACTACGACCACATGGTTGTTTTATTTTTCAGAAAATTTACTAAAAGCTTGAAACCAGTGTTGCTCAGGGTGAGTCAGGAACTGGCACATCAAAATCTTTAGGATGCCTGTCTGTTCTCTCTTTCTCTATCCGTCATTCTCCTCCTCTACTTGAGACTGAGCCCAGGAATCTCAGCAGCCATTCTAAGTAGCATTTATTAATTACAAATGCATTTTGAATGTCAAATTTGTAAGAAAGTTTTGTACATTTAGCAAAATATCAAATTCATTTGAAAGAAAATGATGTCCACTCAAAGTAAAAAGAGCTTTGGTTACTTTCAATGCACAACATTTTACTTTCAAATCGTGTCAGATGACTTTCAGTGCTAATTATTATATCATTAACCTCTCCTTTATTAAAAATTGTGCTTTAATGCAAAAAAAGAAAAATAATTGTCTGTGCATACTCTCATGTAGCACAATTATCTTCACTAGCTCAAAAGGGCCGCTCATTGTCCAAAATGAATTGTCAAATCAGAACAAACAATGGAATATCCCCATCATTCCTGGAACACTTGATTAGTTTACAAAACAAGCAAAATTTAAAAGAGTGTAGAAGGTTTGATAGGCTCAAGCATCTCTAATCTTGATGTAAGTTTGGCTACACTAAAAAATCTATTGAAAGTGCTTTCCAAACTAGCTCTGTAGCCAGTTGATAGTAATTGCACAAATATAAGTCAAACTATTAGTGATATATTCCAAATGATTAAACATGACAATTTGTGTGATAAAGCAGCACAGGAATAAGTAGTTGAATCTCTTTTGTGTAGTCAAATCATTTTTCATTTTGCTTGGAAAGTTGATAATGTTTAAAATTAACACTCAATCATTTTAATAGCACGTAATATCACAGATGTATGATCATGGAATCCTTCGATAGCTCAGCTGGTAGAGTGGAGGACTGTAGAGGTGATTGGTACAGAAATCCTTAGGTCGCTGGTTCAATTCCGGCTCGAAGGATGATGCTTTTGATAAACTTAGATGTCAGTACTGACATTTTACAAACCCAAAACTGTACCAAGTATAAAGCATTCTCCAAGTTATATTTTAAAAATCATTAACGCAGGTCACTGTGGTCAGGATTAACTTCCCATGGAAATCATCTCTGATACAATATTACTTCAGTCATCCTCACATCCTGAAATGAAGTAGCTCAACCCATAGAGAAATTTTTTGTGAAAACATCACATTGTATGAGAGGTAGTCGTGGCCGAGTGGTTAAGGCGATGGACTAGAATTACATTGGGGTCTCCCCGCGCAGGTTCAAATCCTGCTGACTACGACCAAATGGTTGTTTTATTTTTCAGAAAATTTACTAAAAGCTTGAAACCAGTGTTGCTCAGGGTGAGTCAGGAACTGGCACATCAAAATCTTTAGGATGCCTGTCTGTTCTCTCTTTCTCTATCCGTCATTCTCCTCCTCTACTTGAGACTGAGCCCAGGAATCTCAGCAGCCATACTAAGTAGCATTTATTAATTACAAATGCATTTTGAATGTCAAATTTGTAAGAAAGTTTTGTACATTTAGCAAAATATCAAATTCATTTGAAAGAAAATGATGTCCACTCAAAGTAAAAAGAGCTTTGGTTACTTTCAATGCACAACATTTTACTTTCAAATCGTGTCAGATGACTTTCAGTGCTAATTATTATATCATTAACTTCTCCTTTATTAAAAATTGTGCTTTAATGCAAAAAAAGAAAAATAATTGTCTGTGCATACTCTCATGTAGCACAATTATCTTCACTAGCTCAAAAGGGCCGCTCATTGTCCAAAATGAATTGTCAAATCAGAACAAACAATGGAATATCCCCATCATTCCTGGAACACTTGATTAGTTTACAAAACAAGCAAAATTTAAAAGAGTGTAGAAGGTTTGATAGGCTCAAGCATCTCTAATCTTGATGTAAGTTTGGCTACACTAAAAAATCTATTGAAAGTGCTTTCCAAACTAGCTCTGTAGCCAGTTGATAGTAATTGCACAAATATAAGTCAAACTATTAGTGATATTTTCCAAATGATTAAACATGACAATTTGTGTGATAAAGCAGCACAGGAATATGTAGTTGAATCTCTTTTGTGTAGTCAAATCATTTTTCATTTTGCTTGGAAAGTTGATAATGTTTAAAATTAACACTCAATCATTTTAATAGCACGTAATATCACAGATGTACAATCATGGAATCCTTCGATAGCTCAGCTGGTAGAGCAGAGGACTGTAAAGGTAATTGGTACAGAAATCCTTAGGTCGCTGGTTCAATTCCGGCTCGAAGGATGATGCTTTTGATAAACTTAGATGTCAGTACTGACATTTTACAAACCCAAAACTGTACCAAGTATAAAGCATTCTCCAAGTTATATTTTAAAAATCATTAACGCAGGTCACTGTGGTCAGGATTAACTTCCCGTGGAAATCATCTCTGATACAATATTACTTCAGTCATCCTCACAGCCTGAAATGAAGTAGCTCAACCCATAGAGAAACTTTTGTGAAAACATCACATTGCATGAGAGGTAGTCGTGGCCGAGTGGTTAAGCCGATGGACTAGAAATCCATTGGGGTATTCCCGCGCAGGTTCAAATCCTGCCAACTACGACCACATGGTTGTTTCATTTTTCAGAAAATTTACTAAAAGCTTGAAACCAGTGTTGCTCAGGGTGAGTCAGGAACTGGCACATCAAAATCTTTAGGATGCCTGCCTGTTCTCTCTTTCTCTATCCGTCATTCTCCTCCTCTACTTGAGACTGAGCCCAGGAATCTCAGCAGCCATACTAAGTAGCATTTGTTAATTACAAATGCATTTTGAATGTCAAATTTGTAAGAAAGTTTTGTACATTTAGCAAAATATCAAATTCATTTGAAAGAAAATGATGTCCACTCAAAGTAAAAAGAGCTTTGGTTTCTTTCAATGCACAACATTTTACTTTCAAATCGTGTCAGATGACTTTCAGTGCTAATTATTATATCATTAACCTCTCCTTTATTAAAAATTGTGCTTTAATGCAAAAAAAGAAAAATAATTGTCTGTGCATACTCTCATGTAGCACAATTATCTTCACTAGCTCAAAAGGGCCGCTCATTGTCCAAAATGAATTGTCAAATCAGAACAAACAATGGAATATCTCCAAAATTCCTGGAACACTTGATTAGTTTACAAAACAAGCAACATTTAAAAGAGTGTAGAAGGTTTGATAGGTCAAGCTTCTTTAATCTTGATGTAAGTTTGGCTACACTAAAAAATCTATTGAAAGTGCTTTCCAAACTAGCTCTGTAGCCAGTTGATAGTAATTGCACAAATATAAGTCAAACTATTAGTGATATTTTCCAAATGATTAAACATGACAATTTGTGTGATAAAGCAACACAGGAATAAGTAGTTGAATCTCTTTTGTGCAGTCAAATCATTTTTCATTTTGCTTGGAAAGTTGATAATGTTTAAAATTAACACTCAATCATTTTAATAGCACGTAATATCACAGCTGTTTGATCATGGAATCCTTCGATAGCTCAGCTGGTAGAGCGGAGGACTGTAGAGGTGATTGGTACAGAAATCCTTAGGTTGCTGGTTCAATTCCAGCTCGAAGGATGACACTTTTGATAAACTTAGATGTGAGTACTGACATTTTACAAACCCAAAACTATACCAAGTATAAAGCATTCTCCAAGTTATATTTTAAAAATCATTAACGCAGGTCACTGTGGTCAGGATTAACTTCCCGTGGAAATCATCTCTGATACAATATTACTTCAGTCATCCTCACAGCCTGAAATGAAGTAGCTCAACCCATAGAGAAACTTTTGTGAAAACATCACATTGCATGAGAGGTAGTCGTGGCCGAGTGGTTAAGCCGATGGACTAGAAATTCTTTGGGGTATTCCCGCGCAGGTTCAAATCCTGCCAACTACGACCACATGGTTGTTTCATTTTTCAGAAAATTTACTAAAAGCTTGAAACCAGTGTTGCTCAGGGTGAGTCAGGAACTGGCACATCAAAATCTTTAGGATGCCTGCCTGTTCTCTCTTTCTCTATCCGTCATTCTCCTCCTCTACTTGAGACTGAGCCCAGGAATCTCAGCAGCCATACTAAGTAGCATTTATTAATTACAAATGCATTTTGAATGTCAAATTTGTAAGAAAGTTTTGTACATTTAGCAAAATATCAAATTCATTTGAAAGAAAATGATGTCCACTCAAAGTTAAAAGAGCTTTGGTTACTTTCAATGCACAACATTTTACTTTCAAATCGTGTCAGATGACTTTCAGTGCTAATTATTATATCATTAACCTCTCCTTTATTAAAAATTGTGCTTTAATGCAAAAATAGAAAAATAATTGTCTGTGCATACTCTCATGTAGCACAATTATCTTCACTAGCTCAAAAGGGCCGCTCATTGTCCAAAATGAATTGTCAAATCAGAACAAACAATGGAATATCTCCAAAATTCCTGGAACACTTGATTAGTTTACAAAACAAGCACAATTTAAAAGAGTGTAGAAGGTTTGATAGGCTCAAGCATCTCTAATCTTGATGTAAGTTTGGCTACACTAAAAAAATCTATTGAAAGTGCTTTCCAAACTAGCTCTGTAGCCAGTTGATAGTAATTGCACAAATATAAGTCAAACTATTAGTGATATTTTCTAAATGATTAAACATGACAATTTGTGTGATAAAGCAACACAGGAATAAGTAGTTGAATCTCTTTTGTGTAGTCAAAACATTTTTCATTTTGCTTGGAAAGTTGATAATGTTTAAAATTAACACTCAATCATTTCAATAGCACGTAATATCACAGCTGTATGATAATGGAATCCTTCGATAGCTCAGCTGGTAGAGCGGAGGACAGTAGAGGAGATTGGTACAGAAATCCTTAGGTCACTGGTTCAATTCCAGCTCGAAGAATGATGCTTTTGATAAACTTAGATGTGAGTACTGACATTTTACAAACCCAAAACTATACCAAGTATAAAGCATTCTCCAAGTTATATTTTAAAAATCATTAATGCAGGTCACTGTCGTCAGGATTAACTTCCCATGGAAATCATCTCTGATACAATATTACTTCAGTCATCCTCACAGCCTGAAATGAAGTAGCTCAACCCATAGAGAAACTTTTGTGAAAACATCACATTGAACGAGAGGTAGTCGTGGCCGAGTGGTTAAGGCGATGGACTAGAAATCCTTTGGGATCTCCCCGTGCAGGTTCAAATCCTGCCGACTACGACCACATGGTTTTTTTATTTTTCAGAAAATTTACTAAAAGCTTGAAACCAGTGTTGCTCAGGGTGAGTCAGGAACTGGCACATCAAAATCTTTAGGATGCCTGCCTGTTCTCTCTTTCTCTATCCGTCATTCTCCTCCTCTACTTGAGACTGAGCCCAGGAATCTCAGCAGCCATACTAAGTAGCATTTATTAATTACAAATGCATTTTGAATGTCAAATTTGTAAGAAAGTTTTGTACATTTAGCAAAATATCAAATGCATTTGAA
>NW_026969036.1:40000-47500 GCF_028390025.1 Pseudophryne corroboree
AGGTTCTATGCTCCGTACACAGTACACATACAATTCTGTAGCTGGTCAGACTGAATAGAAATGGCTACCACCTATGACTCCTTGCCCCACAGAGGCCCTAGGCTACGGAGCAAGTAATAGTCCAGATTGTACAGACTATGGGGCAATGCTGAAGGAGCGTCACAATCCCCTAGCTAAAATACACAGTATGCATATTATGGTACACCGGACTCGATGACATACTGTAGCACACTGGCAAAATGGCCGCCGCCCCTGAACCCTTGTGCAGGTTATGGGGCAATGCTGAAGGAGCGTCACAATCCCCTAGCCAAAATACACAGGGGAGGGATAAGCTACTGTAGGATTGCATACAGTATTACGGTACACCGGACTCAATCGCATAGCACACTGTCAAAACGACCACTACCCATGAACCCCCACCTCCTGAACCCCCACCTCGTGGCAGGCAGCAGTTGGGTATGGAATGAGAAATGGCATAAGCTGTGCAGGCTACGGGGCGATGCTGAAGGAGCGTCACAATCCCCTAGCCAAAATACACAGAGATACTGTAAGCGAGGTCTATGCACATTACAGTACTGTACGTTACACCGGGCTCGGTCGCATAGCAAACTGACAAAACACAAGTTTTACAGTACATACAGTAAAGCAGGCCAAAGCTGCAGGAGAGTTTCTACTGTAAAGGTTCTATGCACCGTACGGTAATGTACACATACCTGTACAATTCTATAGCAGGGCAGACTCAATTGAAATGGCTACCGCCTGTGACTCCTAGCTCCTAGGAGGCACTCAGCTATGGAGCAAATAACAGCACAGATTTTGCAGGCTACGGGGCAATGCTGAAGGAGCGTCACAATCCCCTAGCTACAATACACAGGGGTGATAGAGATAATCGAGTGGCTGGAGGGGGGTCCCCTTGATTTAAGGGGCCCCCACTCCTCCAGGGTACTCCGGCCAGGTGTGACTAGTTGGGTATTTAATTCCATGGCCGCAGGGACCGGTATAAAAGTCTCCCCCGGCTGTGCATTATCTGTCCAGCTAGTGGAGCCCAGTGCTGATTCAAAAAATATGGGGAACCCCCTACGCTTTTTTTGTCCCCCTTATTTTTTGCACCAGGACCAGGCGCAGAGCCCGGTGCTGGTTCTAAAAAGATGGGGGATCCCGTGTCCATTTTTTCCGTATTCCTGCCGGAATTCGACTGCAATTGCATATACAGTACTGTACCCCTTAATGTCACTGCTTACAGTATACAGTATTTAGACATGAGCTTGTGTACAGTATCTGTCATGAGGTGCTTTTTTCACTGACACTATAACTTTTTTCTATTGTGATATACTGTACAGAGGCGGCAAACTAGCCAAACGGGAATAATCAGCTTCTGCAGAATAAAATGAGATGCTACAGTACATGCCTATATTCTGTGAGTGACTGCGGCTCTATGAAATTAAATCAGAAAATTTAAATATGAAATGCATTACTAATGTGTGGCATTACTGTACTGTATGTGTATAAGGTGTACTACAATATTTTCTGGTGTAACATAAGGAAAGGGCACTACTGCATGGTCTAATGCAGTGGTTCTCAAACTTGGTCCTCAGGACCCCACACAGTGCATGTTTTGCAGGTAAACCAGCAAGTGCACAGATGTATTCATTACTAACTGACACATTTTAGAAGGTCCATACAGTAGGTGGAGCTAATTTTTTCACTTGTGATTCTGTGAGACCTGCAAAACCTGCACTGTGTGGGGTCCTGAGGACTGAGTTTGAGAACCTGTGGTCTAATGTAAATAAAGATGAATGTGGTGGGGTGTAATGTGAATAAGGGGCATTACTGTTAGGAGTAATGTGGTACTATGATATGATGTCATGAGAATAAGAGACACCACTGCATGATATAATGTGAATAAAGTTGCAGTACTGTGTTGTGTCATTTCATCTTCGGGTATTATTGTGTTACCATGCCCCTTCCCAGCAAGAACATACTGTACACTGTTTTGGGCTGGCACTAAATGTGCACATTGTTCTTATTTAGATTATAGGGGGTAGGAGCGCCAAAATGGGTGATGGTGCTGGGAAAGGGGTGCAGGGTTAGAGGCGGAACTACGTAGCATCTGTGCAAGAGGGCATCAGCCAAAATCTAGCCTAGGGCATCATGTTGGTCAGGTTTGGCTCTGATAATACTGTATACTGTACTCTTACTGTACTTTGCATTCAATACAGATACTGTTTGCACACAGGTTTTACATGAATCATTGGCAATGCTGCAGGAGTGTCTCATTAGGCAATCTAAAATATACCACGACTATGGGTGGGGATACAGTAGGGAAGTTCTGTCACCATAAGCTGTCTGCTGTGTATAGCATATTTCCATCTGAGATGCATTTGTGTGTTTGTAATAAGAAAAAAACATTTTACTGTACATTTAGTGGATACAGTATTTCTCCCCCATAATGACGTATCATACTGTACAGGTACCCTCATGTACTGTACCGTACCATACTGTAAAATTGAATATTTATTGGAAAAACATCAATATTAATGTAAAAATAAAGTATTACAACATCCGATTCCATGTACTGCACTGATCAAAATGTACAGTACTCTTATTCAGGACTTATAAAACTGAAAATAACTGTTCATACAGTACACATCAATAACATTACTACTGTATAATATTCTACATTAGTTTATGCAATAATCAGACAAAGGCAATTTTATCATTTTTTTTAATAATGCACCAATTTAAAATTTTAAACAGAAAATACAGAACTACATATTTGTGGCTTGACCATTTCTTTCAACTACAACAGGTAATACTTTATACAGGTGATTTATATAATTATTACAATGTTCAGGTGTGAGTACTTCTAGCCAAAATTTCTTTATCCCATCCACCAGTTGCTGTTTTGTTGTTGGCTTTGCAACACTCCTAACGTACCTCTTCAATTGAGCCCACACTAATTCGATTGGGTTCATGTCTGGTGATCTATATAAAAATAAAAAAAAAGCGTATAGAAAAAATTAATTACATTACAGTAAATAGAGAAAATTAAACATACAATATTGTACTGTTTATTAAACAAATTTTTTTTTTACAGTACTAGAGTGCTATCCAAAATTTTACTTGTACACTGTTGAAAGAATACTCACTCTGGTGGTGTGTGTTCCCAATTCATACCTTTCTCTTCCATAAATTTGGCTGAGGCGGAGTGTTTAGGATCATTGTCTTGGAATATCCTATGGTGAGTTGGGTAATATTTATTCACAAATGGCACCATACATTTCTCTACTATTGTTTCTTGGAAAAATTTCTTATCCATGATTCCTACAGAAATCAAAAAATGTTGTTCATTAATAAGCAACTCCTTTTATTGTGCAGTTACACGTACTCTACAGTACAACATGTATTTTTACAGAACACAGGCACAGAATAAAGTATAGTACTGTACCTTCGAAAAATAATAGGGGACCAGCTCCTAATCGTGATATGCCTCCCCATACATGGACTTTCAATGGATGCTTTGGGCGTGGTTTTAAAGAGATATGGTTACGTTTCCTGAATGACATTCTGGAGAACCGCTCAAGGGCAACAGACGATTCATCTGTGAAAATGACATCATCAAATGTTTCACCACTCTCAATCCATCGCCGTGCCTGTTCCACTCTCTTTTCTTTATTCACATCTCTTATCATTGGAGATATCCTGTGAAGAGCCAAAAATAATGAAATCAGATACAGTTATGAAATTACAGATTTACAGATTACTGTATATACAGTAGACTGTATGTGCAGTATACTGTATTATATACCTACTGTATACATTAAACTGTACATACAGTACATTAAGTTACATACAGAGTAATATATATATACATACTGTACATACACACAAACACACACACACAGTATACAGTATGTAATCATCACAATAAGCCGGCAATGCTTCATTGCTGTCTCTGAGTGCCTATACAGTAGGTATCTCTTTTGGGATAGAATATATACAGTATATACACACACACATACTGTATATAGTATAAAGTACACACTCTGTATAATGATTTATGGCATTATTATATCACGTATCAAGGGATTATTAACAGTGCATTTACTGTATGGTTTATACTGCTTTCAGTATTTTACCTTGTTGCGCCAAAGGTCCATCCCATTTTCCGTCGCATCCTTCTGATGCTGGTGGCCGATATGTCCAGGTCATACTTGGAATGGAGAATTCGTTTTATTTGCGTAGCAGTACGCTCATCATCCTCACGAGTTAGTTCCTCCACAATTTGTTGCACTCTCCTACAGTACAATACAGTATGAAAAATATGAATTCATGAACAGCACAATCACAGTTACAATTGATGAAGTTTTTATTTTATTTCAAAAAAATTGTTTATGGTATAAAGCAAGTCATTTAAACATTACAGTAGTGTACAGTACGTACCATGTGCATTTTGTAGGAAATACAAATCTGGGCGTTGTTCTCTCGAATGCATGATAGCGCACCGTTTCTAAAGTGACTATAATGCCACTTTCCTTGAGCCATGCATGGATCTCTTTGATGGTTTTATTTTCTTTTTTCATGTTGGCGATTATCTTGCTCATCGTTTTGTTGATAGTTACTGGCATGTTGTCCAACTATAATTCCTGTATGGAGAGAAAACATTTGTGAATACTGTAGTCTAAAATTTACACATCTGAAAATGCATAAGAGTTTTATGATAGAAGTTAATACTGTACATGTTTACTATCCAGTACCTGATGTTCAAATTTAAGTATTGTATACTGTACAGTACTGAAAATACAACTTCAGTGTTATGGACTGCAATTAGTTTCCTGTATGAAACAGATACAGTACAGTAAATAACCCTCCTTGGAAGTGCATGGGCCCTGTGAGACTTACAGTAGTGTACAGCATAAGGGTCGACTGACATGATGTACAAGCATTACATACAGTACATGTCAGTACTGTATGTAAATTCTTCAATTATTGCCTAACAACAATGCTGCTTACTGTATATTAAATACTGTAGGCCTAGAAATGTGCATCTCAATATAGTAGTTAAAAACACAGGGGCCTATGTGGATAAGCGAGTTCTATGCACACTAAAAATGGCCACCGACCGTGAACCCCCAGCACGTGGCAGCGCTCGGATATGTAGTGAGATACAGTATGGCATACATTTCACACTCCAGGGGGCAATGCTGAAGGAGCGTCACAATCCCCTAGCTCAATTACACTGGGATAAGCGAGGTCTACTGTATGCACATTACGGTATACCGAGCTGGATCGCTTAGCAACCTGACAACATGGCCGCCGACCGTGAACTCCCAGCACGTGGCAGCGCTCGGATATGTAGTGAGATACAGTATGGCATACATTTCACACTCCAGGGGGCAATGCTGAAGGAGCGTCACAATCCCCTAGCTCAATTACATTGGGATAAGCGAGGTCTATGCACATTACGGTATACCGAGCTGGATCGCTTAGCAACCTGACAAAATGGCCGCCGACCGTGAACTCCCAGCACGTGGCAGCGCTCGGATATGTAGTGAGATACAGTATGGCATACATTTCACACTCCAGGGGGCAATGCTGAAGGAGCGTCACAATCCCCTAGCTCAATTACACTGGGATAAGCGAGGTCTACTGTATGCACATTACGGTATACCGAGCTGGATCGCTTAGCAACCTGACAACATGGCCGCCGACCGTGAACTCCCAGCACGTGGCAGCGCTCGGATATGTAGTGAGATACAGTATGGCATACATTTCACACTCCAGGGGGCAATGCTGAAGGAGCGTCACAATCCCCTAGCTCAATTACATTGGGATAAGCGAGGTCTATGCACATTACGGTATACCGAGCTGGATCGCTTAGCAACCTGACAAAATGGCCGCCGACCGTGAACTCCCAGCACGTGGCAGCGCTCGGATATGTAGTGAGATACAGTATGGCATACATTTCACACTCCAGGGGGCAATGCTGAAGGAGCGTCACAATCCCCTAGCTCAATTACATTGGGATAAGCGAGGTCTATGCACATTACGGTATACCGAGCTGGATCGCTTAGCAACCTGACAAAATGGCCACCGACCGTGAACTCCCAGCACGTGGCAGCGCTCGGATATGTAGTGAGATACAGTATGGCATACATTTCACACTCCAGGGGGCAATGCTGAAGGAGCGTCACAATCCCCTAGCTCAATTACATTGGGATAAGCGAGGTCTATGCACATTACGGTATACCGAGCTGGATCGCTTAGCAACCTGACAAAATGGCCGCCGACCGTGAACTCCCAGCACGTGGCAGCGCTCGGATATGTAGTGAGATACAGTATGGCATACATTTCACACTCCAGGGGGCAATGCTGAAGGAGCGTCACAATCCCCTAGCTCAATTACATTGGGATAAGCGAGGTCCATGCACATTACGGTATACCGAGCTGGATCGCTTAGCAACCTGACAAAATGGCCGCCGACCGTGAACTCCCAGCACGTGGCAGCGCTCAAATATGGAGTGAGAGATGGTATACATTTTAAAATACACCGGGATAAGTTGTACAGGCCATGGAGCAATGCACAGGGACATTCATCATTTACGTACAGTATATAAATAATTGTAAACCGTAAATGAAAGAATTACCGGTCAAATACTGTATGACGAAACTGTGTCAATGAGCTGGAACAGTATGGCCTGTGAAGAAGTTTTCGAAGGCAGAAACGGAGAGCAAATTATCAGGAGATTTCTGAAAGGTCGGAGAAGATCCACACAGCAAGTCTGCTTACGAGGAAACAGCTTTGCAAAGTGGGTAGCGGGGCGGTGACTGAGACGCTGTACTTTGATTTATGTGAAATCTGTGTGCATCCTTCCATTGACTGTCTTACAGTGTAAATAAAATAATACAGTGCATTATTACAGAAAAAAAAAAAAAAAGAAAGAAAGAAAGCACATCAGGTCTCGAACCCTGGACCCCCAGCGAGGGAGGTGGGAGCCTTCACCCCTAGCCCACGACGCCTCATGAGAGATTTCCAATTTCATGTGTGAAAGTACTGCAAACAGCGGCCGGCCCCCGCCCCATTGCTGTTGGTTTATGCCTTAGAGGACTCGGACGCTCGCATTTGTAAAGCACGGTGTTTTCCTCCGCCTCCGGCTAGCCTGTTGCCCTTCCCCCATGGGAGCCTGCACAGATCATGCAGTAGACAGGGAGGGAATGCAAATGCTGGTCATGTGCAATACACAAACGCCCACTGTAGTACTGTTTTGCTCACTTACAGTACTGTACTGTAGGTTGCATTTAGCGTAAAGAATCGCTCCTGCAGATGTACTTTGATTTACTGTATGTGAAACCTGTGTGCATCCTTCCATTGGATGTACTGTATTGGAGAGAATTTTTTTTTTTTTAAAGTGAATGTCACGGGAACACATTAAAAATAAGGTTGGCACTTCCTTCCCATTGGTGTTGGTTTACAGTATGCCGTAGTGTACTCGGACGCTC
>NW_026969036.1:52500-57000 GCF_028390025.1 Pseudophryne corroboree
CAAATTTGTAAGAAAGTTTTGTACATTTAGCAAAATATCAAATTCATTTGAAAGAAAATGATGTCCACTCAAAGTAAAAAGAGCTTTGGTTACTTTCAATGCACAACATTTTACTTTTAAATCGTGTCAGATGACTTTCAGTGCTAATTATTATATCATTAACCTCTCCTTTATTAAAAATTGTGCTTTATGCATAAAAAGAAAAAGCACAATTATTAAAAATTGTGCTTTAATGCAAAAAAATAAAAATAATTGTCTGTGCATACTCTCATGTAGCACAATTATCTTCACTAGCTCAAAAGGGCCGCTCATTGTCCAACATGAATTGTCAAATCAGAACAAACATTGGAATATCCCCATCATTCCAGGAACACTTGATTAGTTTACAAAACAAGCAAAATTTAAAAGAGTGTAGAAGATTTGATAGGCTCAAGCATCTCTAATCTTGATGTATGTTTGGCTACACTAAAAAATCTATTGAAAGTGCTTTCCAAACTAGCTCTGTAGCCAGTTGATAGTAATTTCACAAATATAAGTCAAACTATTAGTGATATTTTCCAAATGATTAAACATGACAATTTGTGTGATAAAGCAACACAGGAATAAGTAGTTGAATCTCTTTTGTGTAGTCAAATCATTTTTCATTTTGCTTGGAAAGTTGATAATGTTTAAAATTAACACTCAATCATTTTAATAGCACATAATATCACAGCTGTATGATCATGGAATCCTTCGATATCTCAGCTGGTAGAGCGGAGGACTGTAGAGGAGATTGGTACAGAAATCCTTAGGTCGCTGGTTCAATTCCAGCTCAAACGGTGACGTTTTTGATAAACTTAGATGTCAGTACTGACATTTTACAAACCCAAAACTATACCAAGTATAAAGCATTCTCCAAGTTATATTTTAAAAATCATTAACGCAGGTCACTGTGGTCAGGATTAACTTCCCATGGAAATCATCTCTGATACAATATTACTTCAGTCTTCCTCACAGCCTGAAATGAAGTAGCTCAACCCATAGAGAAACTTTTGTGAAAACATCACATTGAGTGAGAGGTAGTCGTGGGCGAGTGGTTAAGGCGATGGACTAGAAATCCATTGGGGTCTCCCCGCGCAGGTTCAAATCCTGCCGACTACGACCGCATGGTTGTTTTATTTTTCAGAAAATTTACTAAAAGCTTGAAACCAGTGTTGCTCAGGGTGAGTCAGGAACTGGCACATCAAAATCTTTAGGATGCCTGCCTGTTCTCTCTTTCTCTATCCGTCATTCTCCTCCTCTACTTGAGACTGAGCCCAGGAATCTCAGCAGCCATACTAAGTAGCATTTATTAATTACAAATGCATTTTGAATGTCAAATTTGTAAGAAAGTTTTGTACATTTAGCAAAATATCAAATTCATTTGAAAGAAAATGATGTCCACTCAAAGTAAAAAGAGCTTTGGTTACTTTCAATGCACAACATTTTACTTTCAAATCGTGTCAGATGACTTTCAGTGCTAATTATTATATCATTAACCTCTCCTTTATTAAAAATTGTGCTTTAATGCAAAAAAAGAAAAATAATTGTCTGTGCATACTCTCATGTAGCACAATTATCTTCACTAGCTCAAAAGGGCCGCTCATTGTCCAAAATGAATTGTCAAATCAGAACAAACAATGGAATATCCCCATCATTCCTGGAACACTTGATTAGTTTACAAAACAAGCAAAATTTAAAAGAGTGTAGAAGGTTTGATAGGCTCAAGCATCTCTAATCTTGATGTAAGTTTGGCTACACTAAAAAATCTATTGAAAGTGCTTTCCAAACTAGCTCTGTAGCCAGTTGATAGTAATTGCACAAATATAAGTCAAACTATTAGTGATATTTTCCAAATGATTAAACATGACAATTTGTGTGATAAAGCAACACAGGAATAAGTAGTTGAATCTCTTTTGTGTAGTCAAATCATTTTTCATTTTGCTTGGAAAATTGATAATGTTTAAAATTAACACTCAATCATTTTAATAGCACGTAATATCACAGCTGTGTGATCATGGAATCATTCGATAGCTCAGCTTGTAGAGCGGAGGACTGTAGAGGAGATTGGTACAGAAATCTTTAGGTCGCTGGTTCAATTCCGGCTCAACGGATGACGCTTTTGATAAACTTAGATGTCAGTACTGACATTTTACAAACCCAAAACTATACCAAGTATAAAGCATTCTCCAAGTTATATTTTAAAAATCATTAACGCAGGTCACTGTGGTCAGGATTAACTTCCCATGGAAATCATCTCTGATACAATATTACTTCAGTCATCCTCACAGCCGGAAATGAAGTAGCGCAACCCATAGAGAAACTTTTGTGAAAACATCACATTGAATGAGAGGTAGTCATGGCCGAGTGGTTAAGGCGATGGACTAGAAATCCATTGGGGTCTCCCCGTGCAGGTTCAAATCCTGCCGACTACGACCACATGGTTGTTTTATTTTTCAGAAAATTTACTAAAAGCTTGAATCCAGTGTTGCTCAGGGTGAGTCAGGAACTGGCACATCAAAATCTTTAGGATGCCTGCCTGTTCTCTCTTTCTCTATCCGTCATTCTCCTCCTCTACTTGAGACTGAGCCCAGGAATCTCAGCAGCCATTCTAAGTAGCATTTATTAATTACAAATGCATTTTGAATGTCAAATTTGTAAGAAAGTTTTGTACATTTAGCAAAATATCAAATTCATTTGAAAGAAAATGATGTCCACTCAAAGTAAAAAGAGCTTTGGTTACTTTCAATGCACAACATTTTACTTTCAAATCGTGTCAGATGACTTTTAGTGCTAATTATTATATCATTAACCTCTACTTTATTAAAAATTGTGCTTTATGCAAAAAAAGAAAAAGCACAATTATTAAAAATTGTGCTTTAATGCAAAAAAAGAAAAATAATTTTCTGTGCATACTCTCATGTAGCACAATTATCTTCACTAGCTCAAAAGGGCCGCTCATTGTCCAAAATGAATTGTCAAATCAGAACAAACAATGGAATATCCCCATCATTCCTGGAACACTTGATTAGTTTACAAAACAAGCAAAATTTAAAAGAGTGTAGAAGGTTTGATAGGCTCAAGCATCTCTAATCTTGATGTAAGTTTGGCTACACTAAAAAATCTATGGAAAGTGCTTTCCAAACTAGCTCTGTAGCCAGTTGATAGTAATTGCACAAATATAAGTCAAACTATTAGTGATATTTTCCAAATGATTAAACATGACAATTTGTGTGATAAAGCAACACAGGAATAAGTGGTTGAATCTCTTTTGAGTAGTCAAATCATTTTTCATTTTGCTTGGAAAGTTGATAATGTTTAAAATTAACACTCAATCATTTTAATAGCACATAATATCACAGCTGTATGCTCATGGAATCCTTCGATAGCTCAGCTGGTAGAGCGGAGTACTGTAGAGGAGATTGGTACAGAAATCCTTAGGTCGCTGGTTCAATTCCGGCTCAAAGAATGACGCTTTTGATAAACTTAGATGTCAGTACTGACATTTTACAAACCCAAAACTATACCAAGTATAAAGCATTCTCCAAGTTATATTTTAAAAATCATTAACGCAGGTCACTGTGGTCAGGATTAACTTCCCATGGAAATCATCTCTGATACAATATTACTTCAGTCTTCCTCACAGCCTGAAATGAAGTAGCTCAACCCATAGAGAAACTTTTGTGAAAACATCACCTTGAATGAGAGGTAGTCGTGGCCGAGTGGTTAAGGCGATGGACTAGAAATCCATTGGGGTCTCCCCGCGCAGGTTGAAATCCTGCCGACTACAACTGTGTGATTGTTTTATTTTTCAGAAAATTTACTAAAAGCTTGAAACCAGTGTTGCTCAGGGTGAGTCAGGAACTGGCACATCAAAATCTTTAGGATGCCTGCCTGTTCTCTCTTTCTCTATCTGTCATTCTCCTCCTCTACTTGAGACTGAGCCCAGGAATCTCAGCAGCCATACTAAGTAGCATTTATTAATTACAAATGCATTTTCAATGTCAAATCTGTAAGAAAGTTTTGTACATTTAGCAAAATATCAAATTCATTTGAAAGAAAATGATGTCCACTCAAAGTAAAAACAGCTTTGGTTACTTTCAATGCACAACATTTTACTTTCAAATCATGTCAGATGACTTTCAGTGCTAATTATTATATCATTAACCTCTCCTTTATTAAAAATTGTGCTTTAATGCAAAAAAAGAAAAATAATTGTCTGTGCATACTCTCATGTAGCACAATTATCTTCACTAGCTCAAAAGGGCCGCTCATTGTCCAAAATGAATTGTCAAATCAGAACAAACAATGGAATATCCCCATCATTCCTGGAACACTTGATTAGTTTACAAAACAAGCAAAATTTAAAAGAGTGTAGAAGGTTTGATAGGCTCAAGCATCTCTAATCTTGATGTAAGTTTGGCTACACTAAAAAATCTATGGAAAGTGCTTTCCAAACTAGCTCTGTAGCCAGTTGATAGT